>NC_047050.1:78245075-78422575 GCF_011762595.2 Tursiops truncatus
CACCAGAGGATCCACACTGGAGAGAAGCCCTACAAGTGCAACGACTGTGGGAAGGCCTTCAGTGACGGCTCAATCCTCATCCGACATCGTCGGACTCACACTGGAGAGAAGCCATATGAGTGCAAAGAATGTGGCAAAGGCTTTACCCAGAGTTCTAACCTTATTCAACATCAAAGAATTCACACTGGAGAAAAACCCTATAAATGTAATGAATGTGAGAAAGCCTTCATCCAAAAAACCAAGCTTGTTGAACATCAGAGAAGCCACACCGGAGAAAAGCCCTATGAATGTAATGACTGTGGCAAGGTTTTCAGCCAGAGCACCCACCTCATCCAGCATCAGAGGATCCACACGGGAGAGAAACCCTACAAGTGTGGTGAGTGTGGGAAGGCCTTCCACAACAGTTCCAGACTCATCCACCATCAGAGGTCACACCACGGAGAGAAGCCGTACAAATGCACTGATTGCAAGAAAGCCTTCAGCCAGGGCACATACCTCCTGCAGCACCGGAGGATTCACACCGGGGAGAAGCCGTACACGTGCGGCGAGTGTGGCAAGGCCTTCCGGCACAGCTCCAACATGTCCCAGCATCAGAGGATTCACCTCCGGGAAGACTTTTCCCCATGACTAGGGGAGGCCCCTGAGGTCTGCTGTGCACTTCCTGCATGTGACCCACCCAGCCCTTTACTTGCTGTCCACATAGTGTTGTCACAGGTGAAAGAGCATTTCTGTCTAATTAAAAAAAGTCTTAAAACAGAAACAGTGCATGGTCACTTTAGAGAAATCGAGTGACAAACGTAAGCAAACAGGAGAAACTCCTGTAGCTTCCCCTTAGACAAAGAGAACTCACCACCACTGCGCCCGGTGTAGGTTTCGTCCAGACACACCAAACAGCATCCTCTAGAGAAGTACTGTGGTGCTTTCTGTGCAGCTCGTTTCCTCAATCCTAGAAAACTCACACTGGAGAGATCTATGTGTTTACATTGTTTTACACATTGTAAATTTAAAAAAATTGGCATATTGTTCATACTTTTCTGTATCACTTAGTAGAATTAATAATTGCCTTTTTTCTTGTGGTAAAATAATATACAATGTTACATGTACCATTTAAGCCATTTGTGACTGTACAACTCAGTGGCATTAGATGCATTCACAATATTGTATAGCTATCAGCAAATCTGTTTCCAAACTGGTTTATCTGAAACAGAAACTCTGCACCCATTAAACAGTAACTCTTCACTCTCCCCCTTTCCATTTTTCTGTCTCAGAGAATTTGCCTATTCTAAGTACGTCATATAAGTGAGGTCATACAACATTTGCCCTTTATGTCCTGGCTTATTTCACTTAGCATAATGTCCTCAAGGTTCATCCGTGTTGTAGCAGGTGTCAGGACAACATTCTTTCTTTACAGCTGAATAATAACTGCACTGTTTGTAGATACCATGTTTTGTTTACCCATCATTTGTTGATAGATTACTTGGGTGTTTCTGCCTGTTGATTATTGTGCATAATGCTGCTATGAACATTGGTGTACAGATCTGTACTTGTACTTTACCTACTTTCAGTACTTTGGGGTATAATCCTAGGAGTAAAACTGCTGGATCATATGGTAATTCTATGTTTAAATTTCTGAAGAATGGCCACACTTTTCCACAATGGCAGTACTATGTTATATCCCCACTAGCAATTCACGAAGTTTCCAGATTCTCTACATCCTTGTCAATACTTGTTATTTTTCCATTATTTTGTTCATAGTCATCCTAATGGGTGTGAAGTGGTAACTCACTGTGGTTTCGTTTTGCATTTCCATGATGACTAATGATATTGAGCATCTTTTCATATGCTTTTTTTTTTTTTTTTAAATGGCTTTACAATCTGGCTTCAACCTTTTTTTTTTAAATTTATTTATTTATGTTTGGCTGTGTTGGGTCTTCGTTTCTGTGCGAGGGCTTTCTCTAGTTGCGGCAAGCGGGGGCCACTCTTCATTGCGGTGCGTGGGACTCTCACTGCTGTGGCCTCTCTTGTTGCAGAGCACAGGCTCCGGACGTGCAGGCTCAGCGGCCATGGCTCACGGGCCCAGTTGCTCCGCGGCATGTGGGATCCTCCCAGACCAGGGCTTGAACCCATGTCCCCTGCATCAGCAGGTGGACTCTCAACCACTGCGCCACCAGGGAAGCCCTCATTTGCTTTTTGACCATTTATTTCTGTGCCTTCTTTGGAGAAATGTCTATTCAAATCCCTTGTCCATTTTTGAATTGGGCTGTTTGTTTTTGTTGTTGAGGTGTAGGAGTTCATGTATTTTGCATAGTAATCCTTTATCAGATATACTACTTGCAAATATTTTCTCATTCAGTGAGTTGTCTGTCTACTCTCTTGATAGTGTCCTTTGATGCGAGAAGGTTTTAATTTTTATGATGTTCAGTTTATCTATTTTTTCTCTTGTTGCCTGTGCTCAGGGTGTCATATCCAGGAACTCATTGCTAAATCCAAGATTATGAAGATTTGCCCCTACATTTTCTAAGGGATTTTATATTTTTAGGTATTATGTTTTAGTCTTTGATCTGTTTTGAGCTAATTTTTATATGTGGTATAAGATAAGGGTCCAACTTCAAACTTTTCTACGTGTGGTTATCCAGTTTTCCCTGTAACATTTTTGGAAGTCTTTTTTTTTTTCCCCCACTGAATGTGTTAGCTTAAGCTGCCATAACAAAATACCACAGACCAGGTGGCTTAAAAACCAGAAATTTATTTCTCACATTTCTGGAGACTAAGAAGTCCAAGATTGGGCTTCCCTGGTGGTGCAGTGATGAATAATCTGCCTGCCAATGCAGAGGACATGGGTTCGAGCCCTGGTCTGGGAAGATCCCACAGGCCACGGAGCAACTAAGCCCCTGCGCCACAACTAGTCAGCCTGTGCTCTAGAGCCTGCATGCCACAACTACTGAAGCCTGTGTGCCTAGAGCCTATGCTCCTCAACAAGAGAAACCACTGCAATGAGAAGCCTGCGCACCTCAATGAAGAGTAGCCCCTGCTCGCCACAGCTAAAAGAAAACCCTCGTGCAGCAACAAAGACCCAACACAGCCAAAAATAAATAAATTAATTAAATAAATTAAAAAAAAACAAACCAAGTCCAAGATCAAGGTGTTGGCTGATTCAACTCCTGGTGAGGATTCCTTTCCAGGCTTACAGTACAGCCGCCTCATTGTGTCCTCACTTGGTGGAGAAAGATCTCAGGTGTCACTTCCCTCTTCTTATCAGGGCACCAGTCCTATGGCATTAGGGCTCCACCCTATGACCTCATTTAACCTTTATCACCACAGGCCTTACCTCCAAATACAGTCACATTGGGGGTTAGAGCTTCAGCTTATGAATTTTGAGGGGACACAAACATTCAGTTCATAACAAATGGTCTTTGGCATCCTTGTCAAAAATCGATTGTACATGCAAGGGTTTATTTCTAGGCTCTATTCTCTTCCATTGGTTATATGTCCTTATGCCAGTATCACACTGTTTTGATTAGTGTAGCTTTGTAGTAAGTTTTGAAATCAGGAAGTGTATGTCCTCTAACTTATTAATTAATTAATTTGGCTGCACTGGGTGTTAGTTGTGGCATGTGGGATCTTTAGTTGGGCATGAGAATGCTTAGTTGTGGCATGTGGGATTGTGTTCCCTGACCAGGGATTGAAGCAGGGTCCTGTGCATTGGGAACACAGAGTCTTAAGTCCCTGGACCACTAGGGAAGTCCCTACCTGTTCTTTTTTAAGGTGGTTTTGGCTGTCCCTTGAGATTGCATATGAATTTTAGGATGGGTGTTTCTCTTTCTGCAAAAAAATGTCATTGGGATTTTGATAGGGATGGTAGTGAATCTGTAGATCACGTTGGGTAGTATTCTGCCTCAGTTGACATGATTAAGTGGGGTTTTTTCCTCGTTTTATTAACGTGATGTATTACAATGGTTGATATTCATATGTTGACCCTTCTTGCATTTTGGGAATAAATCCTGCTTGGTCATCATGCATAATCCTTTTTAAATGGGGATTAAAAAAATTAATTAATTTGGCTGCGCCAGGTCTTAGTTGTGGCATGCAGGATCTTTGTGGCGGCATGCGCGATCTTCAGTTGTGGCGTGCGAACTCTTTTAGTTTTTATAAATTTTATTTATTTAGTTTTGGCTGCGTTGTGTCTTTGTTGCTGTGTGCGGGCATTCTGTTGTTGCTGCGAGCGGGGGCTACTCTTCCTTGCGGTGCGCAGACTTCTCATTGCGGTGGCTTCTCTTGTTGCGGAGCACGGGCTCTAGGCACGTGGACTTCAGTAGTTGTGGCACGTGGGCTCAGTCGTTGTGGCTCACGGGCTCTAGCGTGCAGGCTCAGTAGTTGTGGCGCACGGGCTTAGTTGCTCCATGGCATGTGGGATCTTCCCGGACCAGGGCTCGAACCTGTGTACCCTGCATTGGCAGGCAGATTCTCAACCACTGTGCCACCAGGGAAGCCCGCGTGTGAACTCTTAATTACGGCCTGTGGGATCTAGTTCCCTGACCGAGGATGGAACCCAGGCCCCCTCCATCGGGAGTGTGGAGTCTTAGCCACTGGACCACCAGGGAAGTCCCCATGCATAGTCCTTTTAATATGTTGCGTTTGGTTTTCTAGTATTTTGTTGAGGATCTTTGCATGAATACTCATAAGGGTATTGGTCCATAGTTTTTTGTCTTTGTCTCTCATTGATATCATGGTAATGTTAGACTCATAGGATAAGTTAGGAAGTATTACTTCCTCTTCAGTTTTTGGGAAGAGTTTGAGAAGGGTTGGTGTTTATTCTTTTTAAAATGTTCTGAAACCCTCTCTGTTGGGCTTTTCCTTGATATCCTTATATCAAAAGAGAGTCTCTTGTAGACAGCATGTAGTTGAATCTTGGCTTTTTTAAAAAAATTTTATTTATTTTTGGCTGCGTTGGGTCTTCGTAGCTGCACGCAGGCTTTCTCTAATTGCGGTGAGTGGGGGCTACTCTTTGTTGTGGTGCGTGGGCTTCTCATTGTGGTGGCTCCTCTTGTTGCAGGTGGCTTCTCTTGTTGCAGAGCATGGGCTCTAGGCACATGGGCTTCAGTAGTTGTGGCACACGGGCTCAGCAGTTGTGATGTGCGGGCTCTGGAGCGCAAGCTCAGTAGTTGTGGTGCATGGGCTTACTTGCTCCGCGGCATGTGGGATCTTCCCGGACCAGGGCTCGAACCTGTGTCCCCTGCATTGGCAGGTGGATTCTTAACCACTGTGCCACCAGGGAAGTCCTTAGTTGATTTTTTTTTTTTTGTAGTGTACCATTTTAATTCCCTTCTTTACTTTTCTGTATATTTTTTAGCTATTTTCTTAGTCTTTACTTTGGGGATTACATTAAAAGATGATAACAACTTAGTTGGAATAATACTGACTTAGTTTAGTAGTGTAAACACACTCTACATCTCTGTCCCCCCTTTATGTTGTTATTGTCACAGGTCACATCTTTGTATGACACACTACGATTATTGTCATGCATTTGCCTATTAAATCATGTAGGAAAAGGAGACGTTACAAGCTGTAACAAAAGTATAGTAATACTAGCTTTTTATATTTACCTATGCAGTTCCTTTTACTAGTGTTCTTTATTTTTTCTTGTGGTATTGAGTTACTATCTAATACCCTTTTATTTCACTGTACATGAGGAGCCATTCTTCGGTTGCTGCTTTCAGAATTGTCTCCGTCTTTGGGTTTTGACAACTTGACTCCAATTTGTTTCACTGTGGACCTCTGTTTATCCTGTTTGGCATTGGACGTGCATATTCACATCTCAGATTTCAGAAGTTCCTGTCCATTATTTCTTCAGATATCTTTTCTGCCCCTTTCTCTTCTTTCTAGGAGTCCTGTAATGTGTATGTTGGTACATTTGATAGTGTTTCATAGGTTTCTTGGATCTGTTCATTTTTCTTCATTTTTTTCTTTCTGCTCCTTATACTGGGTAATTCTAATTGTCATTTTTTTTTTCTTCACATCTTTATTGGAGTATAAATGCTTTACAGTGTTCTGTTAGTTTCTGCGGTATAACAAAGTGAATCAGCTATATGCATACATATATCCCCATATCCCCTCCCTCTTGAGCCTCCCTCCCACCCTCCCTATCCCACCCCTCTAGGTCATCACAAGTTGATCTCCTTGTGCTATGCAGCAGCTTCCCACTAGCCGTTCATTTTACATTTGGTAGTGTATATATGTCAGTGCTACTCTCTCACTTCATCCCAGCTTCCTCTTTCCCACCGTGCCCTCAAGTCCATTCTCTACATCTGTGTCTTTATTCCTGCGCTGCTACTAGGCTCATCAGTACTGGTTTTTAAAATTCCATATATATGCATTAGCATACGGTATTTGTTTTCCTCTTTCTGACTTACTTCACTCTGTATGACAGATTCTAAGTCCATCCACCTCACTACAAATAACTAAATTTCGTTCCTTTTTATGGCTGAGTAATATTCCATTGTATATATGTGCCACATCTTCTTTATCCATTCATCTGTTTTTTTTTTAATTTTTATTTTATTTATTTATTTTTGGCTGCACTGGGTTTTCATTGTGGTGTGCGGGTTTCTCATTGCGGTGGCTTCTCGTTGCGGAGCATGGGCTCTAGAGTGCAGGCTCAGTAGTTGTGGCACATGGGGTCAGTAGTTGTGGCTCATCAGCTCTAGAGCGCAGGCTCAGTAGTTGTGGCGCGCGGGCTTAGTTGCTCCGCGGCATGTGGGATCTTCCCGGACTAGGGCTCAAACCCGTGTCCCCTGCATTGGCAGGTGGATTCTTAACCACTGCACCACCAGGGAAGCCTATGGCAGGTGGATTCTTAGCCACTGCCCCACCAGGGAAGTCCTCCCATAGGTTTTGGATTGTCGTGTTTTTGTTGTCATTTGTTTCTAGGTATTTTTAAATTTCTTCTTTGATTTCTTCAGTGATACCTTGGTTATTTAACAGTACACTGTTTAGCCTCCATGTATTTGTGTTTTTTTACAGTTTTTTTTCCTGTAATTGATTTCTAATCTCATAGTGTTGTGGTGGGTAAAGATGCTTGATATAATTTCAATTTTCAGAAATTTTCCAGGACTTGATTTGTGACCCAAGATGTGACCTCTTCTGGAGAACATTCTGTGTGCACTTGAGAAGTATATTCTACCACTTTCGGGTGGAATGTCCTAAAAATATCAATTAAGTCTGTCTGGTTGTTTGTGTCATTTAAAGCTTGTGTTTTCCTTATTTATTTTCTGTGTGGATGATCTGTCTATTGGTGTAAGTGGGGTGTTAGAGTCCCCCACTATTATTGTGTTACTGTCGATTTTTCCTTTCATGGCTGCTAGCATTTGCCTTATGTATTGAGGTGCTCCTATGTTGGGGGCATACATTTTTTAAATTTTTTGTTTATTTATTTTTGGCTGCATTGCATAAATACAATTGTTATGTTTTCATTTTGAATTGATCCCTTGATCATTATGTAGTGTCCTTCCTTATCTCTTGTAACAGTCTTTATTTTAAAGTCTATTTTATCTGATATGAGTATTGCTACTCCAGCTTTCTTGTGATTTCCATTTGCATAGATACCTTTTTCCATCCCCTCACTTTCAGTCTGTATGTTTCCCTAGGTCTGAAGTGGGTCTCTTGTAGACAGCATATATACAGATCTTGTTTTTGTATCTATTCAGCCAGTCTGTGTCTTTTGGTTGGAGCATTTACTCAGTTTACATTCAAGGTGGTTATTGATCTGTGTGTTCCTATTACCATTTTCTTAATTGATTTGGGTTTGTTTTTGTGGGTCTTTTTCTTCTCCTGTGTTTCCTGCTTAGAGAAGTTCCTTTAGCATTTGTTGTAAAGCTAGTTTGGTCGTGCTGAACTCTCATAGCTTTTGCTTGTCTGTAAAGCTTTTGATTTCTCTGTCGAATCTTAATGAAGTCCTTGCTGGGTAGAGTAATGTTGGTTGTAGGTTTTTCCCTGTCATCATTTTAAATAGGTCCTGCCATTCCCTTCCGGCTTGCAGAGTTTCTCTGAAAGATCAGCTGTTAACCTTATGGGGATTCCCTTGTATGTTATTTGTTGCTTTTCCCTTGCTGCTTTTAATATTTTTTCTTTGTATTTATTTATTTTATTATTTTTTCTGCAGCACACGGGCCTCTCACCGTTGCGGCCTCTCCCGTTGCGGAGCACAGGCTCCGGATGCGCAGGCTCAGCGGCCATGGCTCATGGGCCCAGCCTCTCCGTGGCATGTGGGATCCTCCCGGACCGGGGCATGAACCCATGTCCCCTGCATCGGCAGGCGAACTCCCAACCACTGCGCCACCAGGGAAGCCCCTGTATTTAATTTTTGATAGTTTGATTAATATGTGTCTCGGCGTGTGTCTCTTCGGGTTTATCCTGTATGGGACTCTCTGTACTTCCTGGACTTGATTGACTATTTCCTTTCCCATATTAGGGAAGTTTTAAACTATAATCTCTTCAAAGATTTTCTCAGACCCTTTCTTTTTCTTCTCTTCTTCTGGGACCCCTATAGTTAAAATGTTGTTGAGTTTAATGTTGTCCCTGGGGTCTCTGAGATGTCTTCAATTGTTTTCATTCTTTTTTTCTTTATTTTGCTCCCCGGCAGTTATTTCCACCATTTTATCTTTCAGCTCACTTATCCAGTCTTCTGCCTTAGTTATTCTCCTATTGATTCCTTCTGGAGTATTTTTTTAAATATATATATATATTTTTTTTGTTTGTTTGTTTTGTTTTGTTTTGTTTGTGGTACGCGGGCCTCTCACTGTTGTGGCCTCTCCTGTTGTGGAGCACAGGCTCCGGACGCGCAGGCTCAGCAGCCATGGCTCACGGGCCCAGCCGCTCCGCGGCATGTGGGATCTTCCCGGACCGGGTCACGAACCCGTGTCCCCTGCATCGACAGGCGGACTATCAACCACTGCGCCACCAGGGAAGCCCTTTAATATATTTTTTGTAATATATTTTTTTAATTTTATTTTTGGCTGTGTTGGGTTTTTGTTGCTGCACACGGGCTTTCTCTAGTTGCGGTGAACGGGGGCTACTCTCGTTGCAGTGCGCGGTGCTTCTCACTGCAGTGGCTTTTCTCATGGAGCATGGGCTCTAGGCGCGCGGGGTTCAGTAGTTGCAGCACGCGGGCTCAGTAGTTGTGGCTCACGGGCTCTAGAGCACAGGCTCAGTAGTTGTGGCACACAGACTTAGTTGCTCCGCGGCATGTGGGATCTTCCCGGACCAGGGCTCAAACCCGTGTCCCATGCATTGGCAGCCAGATTCTCAACCACTGCGCCACCAGGGAAGCCCCTTCTAGAGTATTTATAATTTCAGTAGTTGTGTTGTTCATCACTGTTTGTTTGCTCTTTAGTTCTTATAGATCCTTGTTAAACGTTTCTTGTATTTTCTCCATTCTGTTCCCGTTATTTTGGATCATCTTTACTATCATTACTCTGAATTATTTTGCAGGTAGGTTGCCTATTTCGTTTTCATTTATTTGGCCTTGTAGGTTTTTACCTTTCTCCTTCGTCTGTAACATATTTTTGTTTGTTTGTTTGTTTTTTGAGGGATGGGGCTGTGTTCCTGTCTTACTGGTTGTTTGGCCTGAGGCATCCAGCCCTGGAGTTTGCAGGCAGTTGGGTAGAGCCGGGTCTTGGTACCGAGATGAAGACCTCCGGGAGGCCTCACTCTGATTGATATTCCCTGGGGTCTGAGGTTCTCTGTTAGTCCAGCAGTTTGGACTCGGAGCTCCCACCACAGGAGCTTGGGCCCGACCTGGGCACCAAGATCCCGCAAGCTGCGTGGCACGGCAAAGAAAAAAAGAAAAGAAAAGAAAAAAAGGAGCAGTACAATAACAAAGAATAAAAAATAAAATAAAATTAGAAAGATAGAATTAGGGAAAATAAAAATATAGTTGAGGGCTTCCCTGGTGGTGCAGTGGTTGAGAGTCCGCCTGCCAATGCAGGGGACACGGGTTTGCGCCCCGGTCTGGGAAGATCCCACATGCCACGGAGTGGCTGGGCCCGTGAGCCATGGCCGCTGAGCCTGTGCGTCCGCAGACTGTGCTCCACAACGGGAGAGGCCACAACAGTGAGAGGCCCGCGTACTGCAAAAAAAAAAAAAAATATATATATATATATATATATATATATATACACCTATAGTTGAAACAACTGCAACAAGGTAGAACAACCACAACAGAAAAAAGAAAAAAAAAGCCAAAAACCAAAAAACCAGTTGTCTTATCTTCAAGTTCATTGATCTTCCCTCTGCTGCTCAGATCTGCTCTTGAACCCTCCAGTGAGTTTTTCATTTCAGTATTGTACATTTCAGTCCCACAGTTTCTGCTTGGTACATTCTGAGCATCATTTGATGCCAACTCTGTATTGTAAGTCGCCCACCCCTTGGGGTTGCTGCATCTTGCTTGTTGAGGGTTGGAGCCACCTGTGACTTTTCCTTACTTTTTCAAAGTGTAATCCCTGAAGTTTCTGTTTAACTTTCCATGTGGTCAGCCAGTGACCTAACAAAGATTTCCTTAAATATCTAGTTCCCAAAAGGGGAAGAAACAAGTATCTTTTTAATTTCCCCTGGAAGCCACTTTTACCCATTTGAAACCAGTGTTTAAAACAATGACAGCCAATGGGCTTCCCTGGTGGCACAGTGGTTGCGAGTCTGCCTGCCAACGCAGGGGACACGGGTTCGAGCCCTGGTCCAGGAGGATCCCACATGCCGTGGAGCAGCTGGGCCTGTGCGCCACAGCTGCTGAGCCTGTGCTCTGGAGCCCGTGAGCCACAACTGCTGAAGCCCATGCGCCTGGAGCCCGTGCTCCCCAACGAGAGAAGCCACTGCAATGAGAAACCCGTGCGCCGCAACAAAGAGTAGCCCCCACTCACCACAACTAGAGAAAGACAGTGTGCAGCAACGAAGACCCAGTGCAGCCAAAAATAAATAAATAAATTTATAAAAAACAAAACAAAACAAAAACAATGACAACCAAACCTGTGCCAGCCCCGCAGTGGTCAAAAGCAGCAATCAACCGGCAGAACACAGTTCTCGTGCTTGGAGGATGGTGGCCTTATTGCCTGTCCTTCCTCCAGCAAAGCTGTGTCAGAAACGCAGGCCAGCATCCACATGGCTGTGTGCCACGGGCCAGGTGATGGGTGTGCTAGGTGCCGGCCAGCTGTGGATTCACTGGAATTTGCTGAAATTCCCTACCCTCTTCGTCAAGCTCTCTCCTGGATGCTGCAAGCGTCTGACTAGACTTGAGTTCCAGAATAGTTACTTTAGAGTTCCTGCCAGCTCAGTGGTCCTTTAGGTGGAGGGACAGAGTCCTGGAGCTTCCTACTCTGCCACCTTCCAGGACATCACTCCCTGATAACTGCCTTTGTAACAGTAACAAAATGTCTACCTAATTAACATTTTAGTTTTATAAAACTTATCATTTGGACATATATTATTCCACAGTGCCTACTTCAGGCCTTTAACTTTTTCTTTTAAATTGTGTCTTCAGCACACATTCCTAGGAACAGGATAAACGTTTTAAAGGACACTGATGTAAGTATGCAAATGCTTTCCAGAGTGGTTGTGCCCAATACATAACGTCACCAGCACTGAATCCCTGGAAAACTCTGCCTGCCTGCCTGTCGGCGTGCAAAGTTGAGCAGAGCACGGTCTGATTTCCGCTCCACCTTCCCGCGTGGACGTTGTGCTTTTAACCTCTGCTTGCAGATTAAACGGGCACGACCGTGGCCAGTGCTTCACTAACTGACTGATTACTCAGGAAACAGCATTTCTGTGTTTGGGTTTAAATGGGACCCTCCGCCCTGTCACTGCTTGTGGCCCAGATGATCTTTTGTTGGGTTGTCTAAGAACCCCTGCTCTGGGGGGGGGGGTCCCTTCCACTGGCGTGGATGTCCCCTGAGCCAGTGGCACCCGAGGGACTGTGGCCTACTTGAAGGGAGCCCCAAAGACCTGGGTTGGGGGGTAGGCTGGAGAGGCAGGGAGGGGCAGAGGGGCAGTGCAGTCTGAAGAAACATATTTAATGGTGAAGCGTACCTGGAAAAAGAAAGGTACGCTGTCGTTTTCATCGTGCGGAACCAGAGGACACAGTCTGACAGGTTTTCCTGGCTGTTTGGTTTTGGCTTAATAGGGCTGGTCACACGAGCTGGTGACACATTTTCACAGGGGCCAAGCGTCCAGCCGGTCTTGGGATGGGGAGGGAGCACGGGCAGAGGGACCCACTGGTTCTGGATGTTGGCACTGGGCCGTCTTGGGCGGCCGCCCCTGGGCGCCTGGTCAGCTCACTCCTGTGCTGTGTCCTGTTGTCTCCTCAGCTCACGAGATCAGGAACCAATTTGTCAGCCTGCGTTTGCGGGTGACATCATCCCAGACCACAGGCTGCTTGTTAGATATTAATTGTTAACAGCTCTGGGCAGCTAGCAGTGAGTCAGATGAGCAGTTGGGGTCAGACAATCAGACAGTGAGGACCCTGGCCTGTTAGGGGGGGCTCAAGCATCCCCGAGTAAAGAGGTCATGGCATCCACCCTGAAGGTCATGGGGAGGCCAGGTGAGGTCATGCTCACAGCGTGCATGTTTGGTGCTCACGTACTAGGTTTTGTGCCTGGCCCTGTGCACACCCTTGGGGCAAAGATCCAGACAGGACATCACATCTGAGCCACAGGGCTGCTGGGAGCTGGACCTGGGCCCTCCCAGCCCTGTCCTTGGGTTGAGCCAGTCCATGGGTGCCCCCCGGGTGAATAGCCTCTCTGCTCTCCTGGCTGGAGGGGGCCGTGAGGCCTCTCATGCTTGCCTGGGGAATCGCCTGCCCCAGCCTGTCCCAGTTTCCTACGTGGGTCTCGGGGTCCCCTGGGGTTGTAGAGTGTTCGGACGCCTCCTCGTGGGGGTGAGTGGCTCCCCTTAACCCCTGTGGTGGTTGCACCTGTCCAGAGTCCCGCAAACTCAGCACGTGGACCACACGGACTGAGGCCTGGGCTGGTCTTCCTGCAGTGACTTAATTCCACACTGACCCTGTGACAGAACCCCAGGCTCACAAAGGGAAGTGATTGGCCTGAGGTCACAGTAGTTGCAGGCAGGTCTGGGCTCCAACCCACTCTTTTTTTTTTGGCTGCGTTGGGTCTTCATTGCTGTGTGCGGTCTTTCTCTAGTTGTGGGGAGTGGGGCTACTCTTCATAATGGTGCGCGGGCTTCTCATTGTCGTGGCTTCTCTTGTGGAGCACGGGCTCTAGGCACGCGAGCTTCAGTAGTTGTGGCGCACGAGCTCAGTAGTTGTGGCGCACGGGCTTAGTTGCTCCGTGGCACGTGGGATCTTCCTGGACCAGGGATAGAACCAGTGTCCCCTGCATTGGCAGGCGGATTCTTAACCAGTGCACCACCAGGGAAGTCCCTCCAACCCACTCTTAATCACCTTTGCAGAAAAGACTACCCTCACCTCAGGAGAGGGCTGGCCTCTGTCCTGGGCTCCTGGATGGTTGGAATGTCCTGCCTGAGAAGAGTTATCTTTGTTTACCTGCAGCCTTGGGCCATGCGAGGTGGTCTACACCAACAATGACCTATGGTGGAGTCCTTGGGCTGCACGGCATCAGCTCGACCTCTGGAGGGGCTGGAGCCTGAGGTTGGTCATGTAGGCAGCCAGCTGTCACCGGCCCCAGTAAGAGCTCTGGATGCCAAGGCTCAGGTGAGCTTCCCTGTTGCCATACCCGTGCACTGTGTCCCACACCAGTGTCAGGAAAGTAATGCTGCCTGTGACTCTGCAGGGAGAGGACAACGGAAGCTCCACTTCTGGAACTTTCCCTGTATTCTGCCCCATGCAGCCTCTTGGCTGATTTGAATCTGTCTTTTCCCTGTAACACACTGTAACCATGTTATATCAGCTTTCAAGGTGAGTTCTTTGTGTCCATGTAGCAAGTTATTGAACTTGAGAGTGATCTTGGGGAGCCTGAAACCTGTGAGTGGTGTCAGAGGTGAGGGCAGTCTTGGGGACCCTGAAATGCACACCATCTCACTGGCGCTTCTCAGCTCAGGAACTTTTACACATGAAACTAAAAGTGTTCCCCAAACTTATCCAGATGGGCCAGAGACGAGACCCCAGTGCTGTCCCCACCACCGCTCCTCTGACTTTCCTCTGCCCCCGGGCAAGTCCGACTCCTGGGCCTCCACCTCCAGCCTCTCTGTGCACGAGTGGACTTCGGTGCACTAAGCTTCCAGACCTGTGGTCCAGGAGCGCCGCTGCCCCTCAGGGAGCCTCTGGGCTGCCTGGCACCTGCCAGCCACGTCCTGGTGCGCAGTCATCTTCCTCCAGAGGAGACGGTCACGCTATTGTGTCCCCATACCCGACACAGGTGGACTGTATTGTCACCGGCAATGCATTTTCCTATCCCTTTACAGCTCCGCATATCACAGCATAGCCTTCACTGATCGACTGGCAGGGGAGGCACGGTTTTGTTTGGAATGGGCACCCATGAGCCTTTCTCAGGCTCTCCTGGTTGGATTGCCCACTCGTGTGCAACGGCCTCTGATGTGTAGGAGACCCTTAAGCCAAAGTCACTGATCTTCCTCCACGCGTAAATATGGGTTCCAGGCATTGCTTTTTTATTGGAAAATGTCAGATTATACACAGTACACCAAATTCTAGGTGGTCTAAAATATTTTCCAAATAATAGAAAATTTGAAGAGAACTAAGCATCAGACTTTTGGTAGCTGTAAGGAGAAATAATATAAAGAGAAAGATTTAAATACATAAAATATAAAGACTTCGAACTAAAAAAGAAAAAATCCAAAGTAAGTGTGAATGCTGCTGACAAGTCAGAGGTGGGAGATAATGGCTGAGAATGGTGTCACCAGAGTGAGGGGGACCCCAAAGGTCATTCCAACCTCTGATGGGACTTCCAAAAAGGGCAGACTGCCCTTAGGTCCCAGCAGGTCACGTGCTACTCCTGCTTCTTGGAAAGGCAAGTGGCAAAAATGCATGTTCCAGGCTCCTTCCTAGGGAGAGGGGCGCTGCAGCTCGCCACCCAGGTCAGTGCAGCTGAGAGCAAGAAAGGGCAGAATGACAGAGGAAGTGCACTTCCTTTGGCAAGGTGGGAAAGCAAACTATACATTTTGCAATGATTTCACCGAAAACCCTAACTTACTTGGAAGATTTAGCAAACAGAATGATTTGCACTGTGTAACTCAAGTTGTCCTGTGATGTTTCCAAAAAAACATCCCTGTACATTGAAACTACCTGACCTCTTATTTTCATCTTGACTACAACATGACCATTTCTTTTTTTTTTCCAACAGAGCATTACCTTTTTCTTCCCTTTTTTAAAAAACAATATATATATTTAATTGAAATATAGTTGATTAACAATGTTGTGTTAATTTCTGCTGTGCAGCAATGTGATTCAGTTATACATATATATATATGTATATATTCTTTTCTAAAATATTCTTTTCCATTATGGTTTATCATATGATATTGAATATAATTCTCTGTGCTATACAGTAGGTCCTTGTTTATCCATTAAACATTAACGTTATATATAAAAGCTTCCGTCTGCTAACCTCAACCTCCCACTCCATCCCTCCCCAACCCCCTCCCCCTTGGCAACCAATAGTCTGTTCTCTATGTCCAAGATTCTGTTTCAAAAATAGGTTCATTTGTGTCATATTTTAGATTCCACATATAAGTGATATCATATGGTATTTGTCTTTTTCTTTATGACTTACTTCACTTAGTATGATAATCTCTAGTTGCATCTATTGCTGCTGCTAATGGCATTATTTTGTTCTTTTTTATGGCAGAATAGTATTCCATTGTATATAAATAGACCCCATCTTTATCCATTCATCTGTCGATGAACATTTAGGTTGCTTCCATGTTTTGGCTATTGTGAATAGTGCTGCTATGAGCATAGGGGTGCATGTATCTTTTTAGATTAGTTTTGTCTGTATATATTCCCAGGAGTAGGATTGCTGGATATGATAGTTCTATGTTTAGTTTTCTGAGGAATCTCCATGCTGTTCTCCATAGTGGTTGTACCAGTTTACATTCCCACCAGCAGTGTAGGAGGGTTCCCTTTTCTCCACACCCTCTCCAGTATTTGTTATTTGTAGACTTTTTTTTTTTTTTGGTAGACTTTTTAATAATGGCCATTCTGACTGGTGTGAGGTGGTACCTCATTGTAGTTTTGATTTGCATTTCTCTAATAATTGGCGATGTTGTGCATTTTATCACGTGGCTGTTGGCCATCTGTATTTCCTCTTTGAAAAAATGTCTGTTTAGGTTTTCTGCCCACTTTTTAACTGGGTTGTTTTTTGTTGTTGTTGAGTTGTATGAGCTGTTTGTACATTTTAGAAATTAAGCCCTTGTCATTTGTTTGTAAACATTTTCTCCCACTCTGTACATTGTCTTTTTGTTTTGCTTATGGTTTCCTTTGCTGTGCAAAAGTTTGTAAGTTTGATTAGGTCCCATTTGTTTATTTTTGTTTTTATTTCTATTTCCTTGGGAGACTGACTGCCTCAGGTACGATTTGTCAGGCAATGTTTTGCCTATGTACTCTTCCATGAGTTTTATGGTGTCATGTCTTATGTTTAAGACTTTAAGCCATTTTGAGTTTGTTTATGGTGAGAGTGTTCTAACTTCATTGATATACATGCATCCAACTTTCCCAACACCACTTGCTGAAGAGACTGTTTTTTTTTTCTTTTACCATTGTATATTCTTGCCTCCTTTGTCAAAGATTAATTGACCATGGGTGTGTGGGCCTATTTCTGGGCTATTCTGTTCCATTGACTCATATGTTGGTTTTTGTGCCAATACCACAGTTTTGATTACTGTAGCTTTGTACTGAGTTGGCCAAAAAGTTCAGGTTTTTCCGTAAGATGTTACAGAAAAACCCGAACGAACTTTTTGGCCAACCCAATAGTATTGTCTCAAATCTGGGACGGTTATGCTTCCTGCTTTATTCTTTTTTATAAATTTATTTATTAATTTATTTTTGGCTGCATTGGGTCTTCGTTGCTGCAACTTGTGTCCCCTGCATTGGCAGACGGATTCTTAACCACTGCGCCACCAGGGAAGTCCCCTGCTTTGTTCTTTTTCCTCAGGATTTCTTTGGCAATTCTGGGTATTTTATAGTTCCATATGAATTTTAGGATTATCACTTCTAGAAGTTTTTGTGTGGAGTCTTTAGGGTCTTCTACATATTTAGTTGGTGAAAAAGTGCCTTTGGCTTTTAAGTAAAAATAAAAGACACACTTTTAATTTTCACCAAGAATTTTATTGAACAACGTATTCACTCTTTTGTTCTACCTTCCGCCATTTTTCAGGCAACTTCATAATTCCATCTTCCCAAAACTTTTTTTAAAAAATATTTATTTATTTAATTTATTTACCTTTGGCTGTGTTGGGTCTTTGTTGCTGCATGTGGGCTTTCTCTAGTTGCGGCGAGCAGGGGCTACTCTTTGTTGTGGTGCGCAGGCTTCTCATTGTGGTGGCTTCTCTTGTTGCAGAGCATGGGCTCTAGGCGTGTGGGCTTCAGTGGTTGTGGAATGCAGGCTCAGTAGTGGCTCCCGGGCTCTAGAGCACAGGCTCACCAGTTGTGGTGCACGGGCCTAGTTGCTCCGCGGCATGCGGGATCTTCCCGGACCAGGGCTTGAACCGTGTCCCCTGCATTGGCAGGCGGATTCTTAACCACTGCGCCACCAGGGAAGCTCCCACAAAACTTTTTGAGCAAAGAACTGTTCCGGGTGCCTTTTACAGTCTTCCAGGGAGTTGAAATTTTTTCCATTAAGAGAATTTTGTAAAGACCTAAATAAATGGAAATCCAAAGGTGCAATGTCTGGTGAATATGGCGGATGAATCAGAACTTCCCAGCCAAGTTGTAGTAGTTTTTGCCTGGTCATCAAAGAAACTAGTGGTCTTGCATTATCCTGATGGAAGATTATGCGTTTTCTGTTTACTAATTCCAGATGTTTTTCAATGAGTGCTGCTTTCATTTGGTCTAATTGGGATCAGTACTTGTTGGAATTAATCATTTGGTTTTCCGGAAGGAGCTCATAAAAGAGGACTCCCTTCCAATCCATATACACAACATCACCTTCTTTGGATGAAGACTGGCCTTTGGTGTGGCTGGTGATGGTGCATTTCTCTTGCCCCACGATCTCTTCCATTTCACATTATTGTACAGTATCCACTTTTCAATCACCCATCACAATTTGTTTTAAAAATGGAACATTTTCATTATGTTTAAGTAGAGAATTGCATGGGAAATACGGTCAAGAAGATTTTCTCTGCTTATGTGGAATGCAAACATCAAAGTGATGAACATAACCAAGCTGGTGCAAGTGATTTTCAACGCTTGATCTGGATATTTTGAGTATGTTGGCTATCTCCTGTGTGGTATAATATTGACTGTTCTCAATTAATGTTCTCTTTTTGATCACTATCAACTTCAACTGGTCTACCCGACCACGGAGCATCATCCAGCGAGAAATCTCCAGTACCAGACTTTGCAAACCACTTTTGACACGTTCGGTCCGTCACAGCACCTTCTCCATACACTGCACAAATCTTTTTTTGCATTTAGGTTGTGTTTTTACCTTTTTTGAAATAATAAAGCATAATATGCTGAAAATGTTGCTCTTTTTCTTCCATCTTCAATATTAAAATGGCTACACAGAAATTCAAGAGTTTTGATACGTCTTTTTTTAAATGCATGCTGATATGACAGCTGTCACATACAGGCTAACAAAATTGTTTTTAATGAAGTTAAAGACAATTAAGTGCTACTGAGCCATCTTAAAGAAAGAGCCGAATGAACATTTTGGCCCACCCAGTAGTATTCAGATCATCTGCAAATGATGGCAACTTTACCTCTTCCCTTCCAATTTGGATGACTTTTATTTCTTTTTCTTGTCTGATTGCTGTGGCGAGGACTTCCAGTACTATGTTGAATAGAGGTGGTGAGAGTGGGCCGCATTGTCTTGGAACATGACTGTTTCTTACTCTGACTTCCACACAATTAGGAATTGTGTCCTGAGTAGTGGTGGGCTCAGCTGAGTAGCACTGGGAGTCGGATGCCAGTCATGGACTGAGTCAAAAAGTTTGGTAGCTTTCCTGTGATCTCAGTTCCTCTCTCATGTTACACCTGAGTGATGTAAGCTCCTCTCAGCAGTGCCTGCAGAGAGGGGAAAACAAGCTTTCACCTGCATCAGTGATTGCTGTGGACCTAAGGATCAACACTCTAGGACTTCCCTGGTGGCACAGTGGTTAAGAATCCACCTGCCAATGCAGGGGACAAGGGTTCGAGCCCTGGTCTGGGAAGATCCCACATGCTGTGGAGCAACAAAGCCCGTGCGCCACAACTACTGAACCTGTGCTATAGAGCCCAAGAACTACAGCTGCTGAGCCCGTGTGCCACAACTAACGAAGGCCGTGCGCCTGGTGCCTGTGCTCTGCAATGAGAAGCCCGCGCACCAGAACTAGAGAAAAGCACACGTGCAGCAACGAAGACACAACACAGCCAAAAAAAAAAAAAAAGTGATCAACACTCTGGTCCTTGATTTTTCCTGAGAAGCTGATATGTTCTCAATAGAGAGAAAAAACTTTTAAAAATTATGAATAAACTAGATTACAGTATACGACAGTGAATACTAGACTCTCTTGGAACTAGGAGTAAAAAATGAAAGAAAACCCTCAGTCATAGCAAAAGAAATATCAGAAAGATTAAACAAAAAGCTATTTGAGAATTTTGTTTTAAAAGTATATGCCAGGGGCTTCCCTGGTGGCGCAGTGGTTGAGAGTCCGCCTGCCGATGCAGGGGACGCGGGTTCGTGCCCCGGTCCGGGAGGATCCCACATGCCGCAGAGCGGCTGGGCCAGTGAGCCATGGCCGCTGAGCCTGTGCATCCGGAGCCTGTGCTCCGCAGCAGGAGAGGCCGCAGCAGTGAGAGGCCCGCATACCGCAAAAAAAAAAAAAAAAAAAAAGTATGTGCCGAAGAACTGTCTTTTTAGTAACACTATTTTTGGGAAACACCATAGTGTATAAAGAGGCACCCACGTGGTGTAGCAGCTGTAAGGTCTGGGCTCTGAGTGTGAAGAGGCCTCCTAAGCCTACATGGGCCCAGAAGCCCAAGACATCCCATGATTTCTGTGCACAGGTTTTGAGGAAAAGATCCATTTTTGAGTTGAATCTTCACTAATAAGTAAGTTAGGACCTCCCTTCTGATCTTGAAAAGTTAAAGGAGTAGATAAAGGGTTTTCTAAATTTACATAATTTCTCACTAATTAATCTTTAGAGTCCCGCCCCCCCACCCCCCCGCCACCCGGTTTTCATACAAAACAAGTGGTTCCACACACACAGGATTTTCAGCCATAATACATTACGACACTTAGTGACAATCTTTTTTATGTCATTTTATCCACACAGTATTGTAGTGCTTAACAGAATACTGAAAATATCGTCCAACATTCTAATTTTAAGTGCAATACTCAGAACAGTTGTTGAGTTTAGGAAAAAGGCATATAATGTTCTAAGAAAAAACCCTCTATTTGGAGTGTGAGGAAGTTTTACTGTGACAGTAACTTCCTTTACTTCCTCACTTCTAATAAACTAACGTTAAATAATGAATTGTAACTGTCTTCACCAAAATTCTCTACAATTGTGTAATTACTCTGCAGTGTAACCTCAAGAAGTTGAGAGAAAAAAATGAGGCATCCTCTGAAGTTCTTCCAGAGACATGTCAGTACTTCCCTTCTCAGTGATACTTGGTGACGCTGACGGGCACCTCCCTTGGACTGGAGGCTTCCTGGGGCCGGGTGCCCAAGTTCCCAAGTGCAGGTTCGCGTGCGGCCAAGGTCACAGCTTCCTGTGTACCTTCTGGTGCTGGATCAGGTGGCCGTGCTGGTTAAAGGCGCGGCCGCACTCCCCACATTCATAGGGCCTCTCGCCTGTGTGGATGCGTTGGTGCTGCACGAGCACCGAGTACTGGCTGAAGGCCTTGCCGCAGCGGCTACACTCATAGGGCCTCTCGCCTGTGTGGGTCCTCAGGTGCACGATCAGCGTGGCCTTCAGGCTGAAGGCCTTGTCGCACTGTGCACAGCGGAATGGCCTCTCACCCGTGTGGACCCGCTGGTGCTGGACCAGGGACCTGCGGGCACTGAAGGCGTGGCCACACTCGCTGCACACGTAGGGCTTTTCGCCGGTGTGGACCCGCTGGTGCTGGGTCAGGTGGGAGTGCTGCACGAAGGCCTTGCCGCATGCGTAGCAGCCATAGGGCTTCTCCTCGGTGTGGATACGTTCGTGGTTCAGGAGGGTGGAGCGGTGCCGGAAGGCCTTGCCGCACTCGCTGCACTCATAGGGCTTCTCGCCTGTGTGCACGCTGTGGTGCTGGATGAGGACGGAGCGGTCGCTGAAGGCGCGGCCACACTCGCCGCAGGCGTAGGGCTTCTCCCCGGTGTGGACCCGCTGGTGCTGGAGCAGCGTCCTCTTCACGCTGAAGGCGCGGCCACACTCCGCGCACGCGTGCGGCTTCTCCCCGGTGTGCACCCGCCGGTGGCTGCGCAGCACAGTGCTGTGGTTGAAGGCCTTGCCGCACACGCCGCACACGTAGGGCCTCTCCCCGGTGTGGATGCGCTGGTGCTGGAGCAGGTGGGAGAGCTGTGTGAAGGCCTTGCGACACTCGAGACACTCATGTGGCTTCTCCCCCGTGTGGATCTTGTGATGCTGAGCCAGATCTGAGCTCACTCGAAAGGCCTTTCCACACTCGTGACACGCGTAGGGCTTCTCGCCCGTGTGGATCCTCCTGTGCTTGCTGAGGACCGAGCTCTGGCTGAAGGCCTTGCCGCACACGCCGCACACGTAGGGCCTCTCCCCGGTGTGGGTTCTCTGGTGCTGGAGGAGGTGGGAGCTCCGCCCAAAGCACTTCCCGCACTCCACGCACCGGTAGGGTCTCTCCCCGCCAGGAACGGCTGGTCGCTGAGCGACAGGCATGCCCTGACTCAAGGCCCGGCCTTCAGGGGGGCCGGCGTGGCTGGGACTCAGACAGAAGCTCTCCTCGGGCTCGCAGCTTCCCTGGTCACTCCACTCGGCTGGCGTTTTCCTCAGAGCCGTTGGTGCTTCCTGTGAAGTGAGCGGCCTCAGACTCAAGGCTCTGCTCTGGTCCCGCTCCGTGTTTTCACAGCCTGAAAAAACAGAACCAAAGTGAGTGTGTTAAATGCACTTGAAACTGCAGAGCAATTGCCGCCCTGAAGGCGCTTCACTGGAGCAGGGAGGCCCCTGAATGCCCGTGGCTGAGAAGCCACCAGCAGGTGGCACAAAAGGTGCCCAGGCCAACCGTGTGGCTGGAGAGAAGGCCGGCTCCAGTCCGAGGGCCCCTGTGAGGGGCACACGAGGTCAGAGCCCACTGCCACCCCAGCCCCGCCCTCCCTGGAGTGTCCAGAGGCCATTGGAGGTGGAATCGAGGCAGGACCACACCTAGGACCGTGGTGGGTGGGAAGGGGGCTGCTAGGGAGATGCGTGAGCACTGCGTGCGTGTCCAGAAGACTGCTTCCTGGGGGACAAGACAGGGCTTTCAGGTGTCAGTGAGGGTGGCAGAGAACGCCAGGGGATGTTTCTACAGTCAGGTCAGGGGCTCTGTAGGCTGAGTGGGCGGAGCAGGGGGTGCCAAGGACATTTTTTTAAATCTCGGAGACAGAGCCGCTGAACTGACATCACCAGGAGACAGGACTGTCCTGGAGGACGGCCTGCTCAGAGCAATGTCCATCAAGGACACTCAGCAGGTGGAGCTGGCCCGAGGCAGGGCTGTGACGGCACGAGATGGGGGACAGGACGGAGCCAGTTCTCCCACGATCCTCCCAGTGGCCATCTCAGCACGCACTGTGCTGCTGCCTCTAGCTTCCCAAAGGCCTCGCTGGGGACAGTGTTAATAACGGCGGTCACTGAGGGACATGCCAGCGTGAGAAGCCCCGGGGGCCGAGGAAGATCCGAGGAGGGAACTCTCACTCCCTTGCCACACAGGACACTCCTGGGGCCTGTGACAGGTGCCAGGGCCGGCAGCCCTTGGGGAAAGCAGACTGACAAATGCTATCCCAGAAACACCAGGAGATCACGAGCTAGAATGGCACCAATGTGCGTGCCCGTGGTGCCTGCCTCTCCCTCCCCTCCTCTGGGACTTCTCAGCTCAGGGGACCTGCATTCTGCTTCACAGTGAAGACCCAGAAGCCCCTCCCTGCCTGAATCTGGTGGTTAAAGGTCTTTCTGGAGTTTCTGATTAGGAAGCATACTGAATGGCAACCAGGCATGTTGTCACCAAACTGCTTTTTCTGTAGTAAGAATATTTTCAAGTCCCATCAGCTTTTCTTTTCTTTTCTTTTTTGGTGGTAACAGCATTATTGAGATATAAGTTTTACTTTTTAATTCACTCAGAACTTGGTTTGAAAAGACAGGGCTCCCTCAAACCCCAACCAGGACCCTTGGAAAATAATGGGCTCGGAACCCAAGCAGTCCCTCCACCAAGCAAGGGAGCTTCTAAGGTAGTCTTTGACTGAAGTGTTTGGAAAGAGATTTGTGCCAACGGGGTCAACATGTGCTTGATTTGACCTGTGATGTCTTGTGACATCCAGGAAATGGTTACCTTGGAGGGACTTAGACATACCAAACGCTAATACTTCTTGCAAAAGGATGGAGGCAGGGGCTTCCCTGGTGGCACAGTGGTTGAGAATCCGCCTGCCAATGCCGGGGACACGGGTTCCAGCCCTGGTCCGGGAAGATCCCACATGCCGCGGAGCAACTAAGCCCGTGCGCCACAACTACTGAAGCCTGCGTGCCTAGCGCCTGTGCTCCACAACAAGAGAAGCCACTGCAACGAGAAGCCCGCGCACCGCAGTGGAGAGTAGCCCCGGCTCGCCGCAACTAGAGAAAGCCCGTGGGCAGCAACGAAGACCCAACGCAGTCAAAAGTAAACATAAATGGGCTTCCCTGGTGGCGCAGTGGTTGGGAGTCCGCCTGCCGATGCAGGGGACACGGGTTCGTGCCCCGGTCCGGGAAGATCCCACATGCCGCGGAGCGGCTGGGCCCGTGAGCCATGGCCGCTGAGCCTGTGCATCTGGAGCCTGTGCTCTGCAACGGGAGAGGCCACAACAGTGAGAGGCCCGCATACCACACACACACAAAAAAATAATAAAATAAATTTATTTTAAAAAACCCCAAAAAACATTAAAAAAAAAAAAAAAAGGATGGTGGCAGCCCGACTGCAGCAAACCCTCAGCAGAGGGTCATCTTGGAAGAGGCAGGACCAGGGCTGGGGAGACTTACCCAAAGCTCCTTAAAGAAGTCACACTGAGGGCGAGGGGCCCCCACAGTGGTGTAGAGGCTGGGGCCCCACCCCGAGCTTCAGCTGCCCCCGACACGGGGACATCCTGGCTTCCCCACCCACACTGCTCTCCAGGGCTCAGGTGGGTGTCTGCCTGCAGCCAGGCCACTTCATCTGGAGGGGCCACCAGCACATCCGCATCCAAAGTCCAGAAGGGAGCCTGGCTCCTCCCCCTGCAGCCGGGGGCCTTCAGGACCCACGCCTCTCTTCTGATTCCCTTGTTTTCTGGCCGCACCATGTGCCACGTGGGATCTTAGTTCCCTGGCCAGGGATCAAACCTGCACCCCCCGCATTGGAAGCGTGGAGTCTTAACCACTGGACCGCCAGGGAAGCCCCTCTTCTGTTCTTCTCTTCCTCTTCCAACCCCAGTGTCCAAGCCCTTGTTCCTGTTGCCAAACAGTCACCGCCCTCTGCTTCCAAGCACTGCCTCTTCATCAGAGACAGTGGGGGCCCCTCCCCGGGACCCTCAGAAGAACACAACCTCAATCTGGCAAAGTCTCGTGACTGCACTGACCAATCCAGCTGTGATTCCCATGTTCTTCTACCATTAATGTCGTTATTGTATTATTTAAGACAACACGTATTATTATATCATTTTGTTAACGGCTTTCCCCCAGGGGCTAGAAACCTGGAAAGAGCATCTCTTCCACCCCGACAGAAAGAAAAAGCCAGACAATCTACAAAATCTTAACTTTTCTGAATTCATCACAGAACTAATGTCACAATAATAACCAACTGAGCTGAAATCTAGGGAAAGACAGGTGCTTGGAGACAGGTGTGTGGGGTGGCCCACGGCTGAAGGGAGGGTGAGAGGAAGATGGAAGGCAGGGCCACCACACAAGAGGCTCGGAGACTCCAGCTAAAACTTCAACAGATTGACAAAGAGCCCCTGGGAGCATGGACACGAGGGCGCAGCTCCATGGACCGCCCCTGGGGGTAGGAGCACAGGGAGCCTCCCTTGGGGGTTCAGGTCTGAAAGGGGGGGAGCCTTCTCTACAGAACAAAAGTTGTGAGTCACTGGGGGAGGGTAAGCAAACTTGACACTCTGGGGACAGATGAAAATCAGGGCTGGGGGAAGGGAAGACTACCCTGTGCTTGGGGGGTGGGGTGGGCAAGGGGCAGGAAACGACCCTGGGCCCAGACAGTTAGAACCTCCTTCAGCTGGGGGAGGGCTGAGCCCAAGGACCGACCAGGACAGCAGGGGTGGCTCCATCCCTGCTTCCCCAAGTCTAACAAGTGCTGAGCAACAAGCCACAGCAGGCTACTGCGGGCGGAGGAAGCCTCTGAGGTACAGAGACACCCGGGAGACTGAGCGCCCCCGCCCTGCACGAGGAAGTGCCTGTGGAATCTGCATCTGGTGGCGCCCTGAAGGCAACTATGGGCACAAAAGAACCCTGCCCAGCTCCTGACTGAACTGACTCTGCCTTTCACACTAAGTTGAGCAGGAGAGGCTGTGCTTCCAGACAGACAGTTTGCCTCTTTCGCTGTCCCATGAGTGATGGCTGCCATTCAATAAAAAAGTAAGAGATACCAAAAAAGAGAAGGTTGTGTGAGTGCATGCACATGCGTGCGCGCACACACACACACACACACACACACAATCAAGACACTAAGCGGCAATACGCCAGGCTCAGAGGTGACCCGTGTGTTGGAACTGCATGGGGACCTGCATGATCAGACACAAGACACAGCGACAGAGGTAAAGGATGCCTTTGATGTGCTCCTCATTAGACTCAACCCAGCTGAGGAAACGACCAGGGAGCTTATAGATAGGTCAACAGAAATTATTCAAACTGAAACACAAAGAGAAAAATGAACAGTACACAATAAAAACAACACTAAACAGAGCTGTGGGTCAATACTGAACAGCCCAACTTGCACATTGTTAGAATCCCAGGAGAAGACAGAGGACAAGGAAGTAAAACATCTGAAAAGATAATGGCTGGGATTTTTCCAACAATAACGGATGATATCAAAACACAGATCCAAGATCAAAGAAACATAAACATGTTTCCTATTCAAACTCCTAAAAACCAAAGAGAAGGAGAAAATCTTAGACGCAGCTACAGGGAAAAAAAACCACAGAGAACACAGAGGAACGAAAGTAAGAAATACAGCAGACTCGTCATCAGAGACCTTCACGTCAGAAGACAATGCACGGACATCCTTCGAGTGCTGAGAGGAAAACACTTGTGAATTTACAACTCTGTGCCCAGCAAAAAATACCTTTCAAAAAAAAAAGATAATTTTTTGAAAAGAAAGAAACCAATGGACAGAGTTTCCAACCATGAAATCCACATTAATGTTAAAGGAAGTTCTTCATGGGGAAAAAATATACCTGACAGAAACTTGGAATCGCACAAAGAAATGACGGTTTTTGGAAATGGTTAAAATGAAGGTAAATTTTTATAAAAGACTATGAAAAAGTTTGCTAAGTCACTCTAAAAGGCAACTGTCTAAAGCAAAAACAGTAGTTACGTATTGTGGTTTTACAACATATATAAAACTTAGGACAGTATCATAAAATTGGGGAAGAAGGAACAAGGAAGTTGTTAAGGACTAAAAATTTGTGTCCTCCCAAATTCGTATTCTGAAGCCCTAACCCCCAGTGTGATGGTATTTGGAGGTGGAGCCTTTGGGAAGTGCTTAGGGCTAGTTGAGGTCATCAGGGCAGGCCACAGTGATGAGAACAGTGTCCTTATGTCTCCTCAGGCACAGAGAGTCAAGTGAACACACAGCAAGAAAGTGGCCGCCTGCACAGTTGCTAAGACTCCACGCTCCCAATGCAGGGGGCCTGGGTTCAATCCTTGATCAGGGAACTAGATCCCACATGCATGCCACAACTAAGGAGCCCATGTGCTGCAACTAAGGAGCTGGCAAGCTGCAACCAAGGAGCTGGCAAGCCACAACTAAGACCTGGTGCAAATAAATAAATAAATATTGAAAGAAAGGGAAGGGAGGGAAGAGAGGGGAGGGAAGGAAGAGAGGGGAGGGAGGGGAGGGAGGGGAGGAAGGGAGGGAGGGGAGGGAGGGAGGAAGGAAGGGAGGAAGGAAGGGAGGAAGGGAGGGAGGGAGGGAGGAAGGGAGGGAGGGAGGAAGGAAGGAAGGAAGGAAGGAAGGGAGGGAGGGAGGGAGGGAGGGAGGGAGGGGGGAAGGAAGGAAGGACAGTCTGTCAGTCAGTCTGCCTTTGGCCCCTGCTTCTCTCTATGCGATGTGTCTTTTTCTCTGGCTGCCTTTAAAATGTTCTTTGTCACCAGTTGTCAACATTTAATCATGATGTGGTTTAGTGTAATTTTATTCATGTTTATTATGCATAGGGTCCCTTGAGCTTCTTAGATTTCTGAGTTTATAATTTTCATCAAATTTGGAAAAACTTCAACTGTTACTTCTTCAAATATTTTTCCTGCTTTGTTCCCATCAATGATATATATCAGGCTATTTCAGGTTCTCCCACAGCTCACCGATATTCTTCAATCTTTTTTAGCCTTTGTCCTGTTTCCTTTTCAAAAGTTTCCATGCCTTTGTTTTCAAGTTCACTAATCCTTTCTTCTGCAATGTTTAATCTGCCACTGATTTTACTCAGTGAATTTTTCATCTCATCGTTGTTTTCATCTTTAGAAATTAGATTTGGGTTTAAAAAAAATAATCTTCCATGCCTCTACCTAATACACTATTTCCTGTAGCTCCCTGAACATATGGAATTTATTCTGTTTTAATATCCTTGTCTCCCAATTCTATCATCCCTGTCATTTCTGGTCAGTTTCACTTGACTGGTTCTTCTTCTAATCATGGCTGTATTTTCTTGCTTCTTGTTATCTCTGGTTAGATGCTGGACATCATGGATTTCCCCTTGCTTGGTGCTGGATACTTCTGAATTTTTATAAACATTATTGAGCTTTGTTCTAATATGTGGCTAAGTTACTTGGAAACTGTATGGTTCTTGCCTTTCAACTCTGTTCAGTCTGACCAGGGCAGTGTTTAAGGTTATTTCCCCCCAATTAGTGAGGCAAGACCCTACTCAGTACTCTACCTGATGATGCCTTGTGAGTTACAAGGTTTTCCACTCTTGCTGGTGGGAAGAGACAGTGTTCCCAGCCTTGTGTGAGCACTGGGAACTGTATTTATTAGCTTACAGTTCTGTAGGCCACGATTCTGTATGGCGGGGATGGGTTCTCTGCTCAGGGTATCACAAGGCTGAGCTAAAGTGTCAGCCAGTCTGAAATCCTGTGTGAAGGCTCAGCTCTTTTTTATTGTTGGCAGCATTTAGCTCCTTGGAGCTGCAGGGCCGAGGCGACCATTTCCCTGCTGGATGCTGCCTGGGGGTCACTCTCTGCTCCTACCTGCATCTTTAAGGCAGCAATGATGCATCAAATCCATCTGCTTTAAAAAAATTTTTTTTAATTAATAAATTTATTTTTGGCCACACAGAGCAGCTTGTGGGATCTTAGTTCCCTGACCAGGGACTGAACCTGGGCCAAGGCAGTGAAAGTGCTGAGTCCTAACCACTGGACTGCCAGGGAATTCCCTCCTCCTGCTTTGAATTTGACTTGTCTCTGACCTCCAGACCCAGATTTAGCGCATTCTCTGTTCCTTAAAGGCAACAGTGCCATTTCACATAACCTAATCATAAAACACATAACCACAGTCCTGCGGATTATGCAGGGCATGTATAGCAGGGATCAGAGGGCAGGGATCCTGGGGCTGTCTCAGTTGGCTTGGTGTCCTCACAAAATATCATAGACTGGGGGGCTCAAACCACAGGAGGCTGGGAAGCCCAAGATCAAGGTGCCAGCAAGGTAGATTTCATTCTGAGGCCTCTTCTGTTGGCTTGCAGGCGGCTGCCACCCTCCCATCTGGCCTCTCCGTTGGTTCTCTTCTATTAGAACCTGTTCAAGTTTTGTGCCCATTTTTCTTATTGGGTGTTTCTTCATATTTTATTCTCTTCAGAGCAATTTATTTATTAAGTGTGCACTGTACTCATAAATGGTAACGGTATTTGATAGGTTCTTCATTTAAATATCTGAATTCACTGTCATCTGTTTAATAAGATTTTTACATGTTCTTAAAAACTTATACTATGTTTTTTTTTAAGCAGAAAACAAGTTTTAGTTCTTTTTTTTTCACTTATGAGCCTCATCATCACAGAGTAAAGCTGGTAGGTCAAAGAAATAATTACTCATTTGCATGGAAAAGTATCATTTCTAATGTTTGAAGCTTCCTGAATGGGTGGCTTCTGGCCTGATGCCAGAGTAACAAGACAAGAAAGACGACTTTAATGGTGAAGAATAATTGAACATTTCAGGAGGTAACTCCCTCCATCATCCATGGCACAAACACAGCGCACAACAGACCCAGGCTGCCGTGAATGCGGGGATGGGCTGCCTCTTGCCCCACACTCTCAGGATGGCAGCTTCATCGTTGTTTCAAGTGTACAGCAACAACAAGACAAATAAAGGGGAAAAAGCAAGTCCACCGAAACCAATTTTTTAATTTAACCCCCCCACCGGCATTCTGTAGAGACTGTGTGTGCTGTGTAATGAGAACACACACGCTGCATCACAGCAGCCTGGGAACCTCCTCGTGTTCTTGTGAACCACGAGCCAGACACGTCAGGGGTTTTGTACTGGATCGAAAAGAAGATGAGACACACACTCACCCCAGGGACAGGACGTGCTGTCTTGTTGCACACAAGCTGTCATGTGGTCATACGTGAAGTTGTCTGCAAAAGGAACAGAGAGTTGAAGGGACAACAAAACCAATGCCTCTCCCAAGAGTGGAAAATCCTCTCATTTGCTGTTACAAGACGAAAGTGCAATTCATTGGGTTAAGACAGCAGGGCCAGGCAGGCGCACACGCTTCTCCCTTTGAGGAGCCGCCGGGCGAGGCTGAGGCACATGGTGGCGGCCCGGGCTGCAGCAGGCAGCTCCTGCTCTGTGCACACCCCTCATCTCTCAGACCCCGTCCTCTGGGGCCTGCGGGTGGGGGGCAGAGTGAGCAGGTGCTTCTGTGCGAAAGCTTCTCTCTCCAACCCACCATGCTCTTGGAGAACGGCGGTCTCTTTGGCATCAGATCTGAAGGGCACTCGTCTTAAGACCTCCATCAGGTGAAAGCACAGCTGGTCCACCAGGGACCCAGGTCTGGTTGGGGGCAGCTGTTTTCTTGCCCCCTGCAGCTGCAGTCAAAGATTTGCTCAACATGATGCTGTGCCTTTTCTACATTCCCTGGAAAATCGCATTCCTCCGGGTCCAGTGAAGTCACTGCTCCTCTGAGGATACCTGATTCTGCGGGTCAGTAAGAGGCGGGCTGTCTGTAACACCTGGTGCCCCTCCACACAGTACCTAGAGACCTGGAGTGGAGCAGCCATGGGATTGGTGCCGTGCTGTCCTCACAGCCAGAGGGGCCACGTCCTGCAGGGCAGGCTGGCTGAGGTTCCCTGAGACTCCTGTCCTTGTCCTTCACTGGATGTCGCCCACCCCCACCCCGCCCTAAAGCAACTGCTGGCCACTGCCCTCAGGACTGGACGCATCTGCCAGCACCCTCCCTTCTACACTTTCCTCCATAAAGTCTGGTACTTCGTCTGTTAGATTAACTACTGGACACATCACCTCTCTGATGCTGCTGTAAATGTTATCTTTAAGAAAATCACATTTTTAAAAAAGTTTTTTTCTCTTTTGCTGCTGTACCTATATGAGATGGTGGATGTTACCGAAACTCATGGTGGTTATCATTTCACAACATATTTAAGTCAGATCATTATGCGCTACACCTTCAACTTGTAACGTCATGTCAATTATATCTCAATAAAACTAGAAAAAAAAATCATACCTTTGGTGTTGATAAATAGAAATAAAACTGATTCTGTACCTAGCAAACTCTCTTGTGAATTCTAGTCAATCTTACAAGAGAAAATCATATGATTTTCAACGACTTCTTTCCAGTTCTGTAGCTTCAACCCTGTTGCTGTGTTCCGTCTGTCCTGCCTTATTCTGGGTGGGACGGCCGGACGGCGCCACGTGGCCGTGGATGGTAGGCTCCCCATCTCAAATAGCCCCGGCCCCACTACCTACCAGGTTAAGAAACTTCCTTTCTACACTGAGGGTGCTTCCTTCTTCCCTCAACCAACCAGGTATCCCTCAAACTCTGGATGTCCCATCAGAACGGGGACCGGCAGGGGCCCGGGCACCATGGGTGCTCTCCCTGCTCTGCCTGGGCCCAACCCACCACCAGGCTGCACTCGCCTCTGTGCTCACTCCCTGCCTGGCCCCACCTGCCCGCAGGGTCCCTCTGCCAAATCAGACCCCAGGAGGAAGCCACTCCGGCCACCTCCCATCAGCACTCGCAGGTGCTCAGCCCTTGGTGCAGGAAGGCGGCTCCCCACTCACCTGAGCGGCCAGTGCCCAGGCCCCGGCGCCCCTCATTTCCCTGTTTGTCCAGGACCCACGGCTCCTCTCCTCGCTCCAGCTGCGAGATCACCTCGGGCTTGGATCCTGGAATTCCTGCTCATGGGGAGGGAAGGCCTTTTGTCTACACAGCATCTGTGAGCACCCTAACCCCGCCCTGGGCAGAGCACACAGACAGACGAGGCCTGCAGAGGGGCCTTACCCACGGAGACCACGTTCCCGTAGGTTTCCATCATCACATGTCGGTAGAGGCCCCGCTGAGCAGGGCCCAGGCGGTCCCACTCCTCCTGGGAGAGGAGCACGGCCACGTCCTCGAAGGTCACCTTGGCCTGGAATGACAGGGGCTGCTGCAGGTCGACTGAGTGTCTCCATCCGAGATGAGGTGGGTGCAAGCAGCATGGGGGTGTGGGGATAGGCTCAGGGATGCGGGGCAGTGACAGGAAGGGGCCGCAGCATCCAGGATGCAGTGATGCTTAGGCTGCCACCAGGAGCCCCCGGCGTGGCGCTGCGCGGGCCTCGGGGTAACTCACCTGGGGCACCGCCGGTGGCGGCAGGAGCCTGGCCGCTGCCATCACCTGGTCCCTGGGGTATCTGAGGAAGATGGAAATCGGAGGAGCCTGTGGGACTGAGGAAGAGCAGGGAGCACATGACGGGCCCAGCTGGGCCCCCCGTGAACTCTGACTCCAGTCCCAGAGCTGCACAGATGGACCCCGAGCTCTCGGGCCCAGGAAGGTCCCACCTGAGACACCTGGGGACGCGGTGCACCCCTAGGGCAGTGGGCCGTCTGCCCAGCTCACCTGGCACGGCCTGCAGTGCGCGCACAGGCCCGGGTGAGCGCGTCCTCACAGGAGCCAAGCTGTCATCCAGGGAGGCACCGGGCCTGGCTGCCTCCAGAGAGGCTGGGCGTGCACAGTCCTGCCAGGGCCGCACTCCTGTGGGGACCCCATGCCAGGCCCTCCTGTGGCCCACCGATGCCCTGGCCACGCCTGTTCCTGCCCCGGTGGCGGCTCCAGCGGGGGTTGGGTTCTGGTGGGAGTCCAGAGTGACCCAGGGATTTGGTTTGAGCACCTGACAGGGAGGCCCGACGGTGGGCAGGTTCTGGGGAAATGCCAGGCCAAGTAAGCTATCTGTCACCCCCCAACTGCCACACAGAAGTGGGGACCAAGAGCTCCCCTGGCAGGGCGATGGGGCTGACATCACCTGGAGGCCGAGGCGGGTCCGCAACAGGGACACAGAAGCCCAGCAGGCAGATTGCTCGGGGAAAAACGACGCAAGAATGAGGTCAGCCCCCTCAGGCAGGCAGCTCACCAAGCAGGACGCCTCACCTCACACTGTGGGCCTCTGGGGGAGCATGTCAGGGAGCCCCCACCTCACTTTCTTTGTGAAACGTCCAGTGGATGAGTACGTTTACCACAACTTTCAGGAAAATACACACTGAACTCCTGACCGTGGCTGCCTCTGGGGAGCAGAAGCCTTGGCGGAGAGAGGCTGGCCCTCCCCGCCCACCCCTCCGTCCACCAGAAACGCCCACTCCCCCAAAACGTGTGTGCGTGCGTGTCTGCGCGTGTAAAGGCAACACGACTCTAATTAGAATTTCAACCGGAGGCTTCGATTAGAATGCAAGGAGTGAATAAAAGTACCCCAGAATTCACCCGAAAACGGGTACCGACCTTTGGTAACGGCACAGCTCTGGTCCTCTGGGAACCCAGCAGAGGTGGACAGTCATTTGCACTACGGGCTGACCATACCCGGCCACAGGCGCCCCATTCACAGCCTCCCCAGTGGGTGCTGGTGGCCGGCCACGAGGCCGTGGGCCAGGCCAGCTCCTGCCCGAGCCCGTGCCTGTGACCTGAGCTGCTGCCCGCCGCACAGGCCTGAACCTGGGCCGCGGCAGCACCGTCCTGTCCTGCCCCCGCCATGGGAACACAGTGACTGTTCTCGGCTCCAAGGCCACCCCCAGCCCGCCCCTACACCGTTCCTGGGGTGCTCAACCCTGCCCGGGCCCCTTGGCTGGGGTGGCTCCTGCCCCTCGGCTGGTGCTTGGCCATGTCACCCTGTCGCCGAGGCCCCTCCTCTCACCGAGGTCCTCTGCCTCGTCGCTCTCACACCCCCCTTCCTGCCCCAGCAGAGCAGCCAGTGGCTCAATGTTTGCTGAATAAGTGTATGAAATTACAGGAGCAATGAGACCACACTCCCCGCTTCAGAACAGCAACAAGTGCAAGGCGAACATCTGCTGCCGGCAGCAATGGGGAAGCGGAGTTTCTGATAGGCTCTTTCTCAGGCGGGAAAGTCACCTGGTATATTTAGATGCAGCAGATACATCCGTAGGCAGTGCACACCCTCCTGGGAGGGACGAGAGACCAGGAGGGGAGGGGGCAGAGCACAATCCTTAAAGAACACACAGATGTCAGATATGACAAAAACTGGTTAGAACCAACCACGCCCAAGACGGCGGAAGACTCGCCCCCCAGAGCCTCATTATATGCTCACTGTAGTACATCAGCTAAATGACACACCCACGGGCCCCACAGTTCCGAGACCCCTGCCCTTCCCCTGAAAAAGCTGGAACAACCCTCCTACTAGTTAGCCTATGAAACTAGCCGGCCCATAAAAAGTAACCACCCCGTATTCCAGGGCCGCTCTCGCCTTTTGAGACGGACCACATTCTGAGGAATGCGTACCTCTCTAAATAATTCCACTTCTCACCCATCACTTTGCCTCTTACTATGAATTCCTTCTGCGCTGAGACATAGAGCAGGGGTCCCCAACCCCCAGGCCGCAGACGGGTACCGGACCGGGTCGCACAGCATCACCTGCCTCTCCCCATCGCTGGCGTTACCGCCTGAACCACCCCCCCCACCCTGTCCGTGGAAAAACTGTCTCCCACGAAACCGGCTCCTGGTGCCAAAAAGGTTAGGGACCGCCGACATACACAGCCTGAGCTTCATTAAGTCCTGAGCCTAGGTGTGTGGTTTCAATTAAAAGTAAGCTCGAGGCTCGTCCCCTGAGCTCGAATCCCACGTGAGTCGTGCGGCTTCAGAAGCAGAGGCTTCAGGATGGTGCCGCTGCCAAAGCCACAGTCCTTCCACACACCAGTCCGGCACCTGCTAAGACCACGACTCAGACTGCACCCGGTGGACAGACGGGTCGGGTCGGCCAAAGCATGGCATGTGGAGTGTGTCCACGATGCTCCTGTTTCACAATGACCTCGGGGCCACGAGGGGGTGTGAGCCCTTGTCCACACCAGTAAGACAGAGAGATGACACACCTCCTCTCAGGTGAGAGCACTTGACTAAGCCTCACGTCGCCCGATGGGATTAACTCAAACCCAGCGGGCCTGAGGCACAGAGGGGCGGAGAGGGAGAAGGCGACAAGATTCCCACCTGCGGTGAGTCCCAGAGAAGCACAAAAGCAAAAGGCCTCTACCTAGGATGGCCTCTGCCTAGGATGACCTCTGCAAACTGCCAAAGGGAAAAAGTGTGAAGTATCCTGAAGTATGCTTGTTGCTCTGGTCTGAATGTCCGTGTCCCCCAAATGTATATGTCTGTGTTGAAATCCTAATGCCCAATGTGAGGGTGTTATGAGGTGGGGCCTTTGGGAGTGCTTCGGTCATGAAGGTGGAGTCCCCCTGATAAGAGACCCCACAGAGCTCCCTTGCCCCTTCCTCCACGGGAGGACACAGGAAGTCTGCAGCCAGGAAGAGGGCCTCACCCGCCCCTGCTGGCCCCCTGACCTCGGACATCCGGCCTCCTCACTGTGAGAAGTCAATGTCTGTTGTTTTCATAGGCTGCCCTGTGTGTGGTGCTTTGTTGTAGCAGGACAAATGGAATAAGACACTTACATCCTGATAAAAAATAAAGAAAACAAATTTAAAAAGTGCTACTAACTAGTTTTTCATTTTTTTTGCCCTTTGGTAGATAAGGTCTGGGTCTCCTGGAACAAGTCTGTGCCAGATGCAAAGACGTGCAGAAAGCACTGCAGGCTGCTAACAGACACCACAGGCAGGACACAGCCACCCGGGCACCGAACCTGGCTTTCACCAGGCCACCCCCGCCGCGATGCCCAGAGCTCCAGGCATCAGGAAGGGCGAACAGGTGGGCAGGACAAGTCCTGGTTAGATGGTCCCCAGAGCCGGAATCACCACCACCAAGGGTCAGAACTGGCTCTGAGGAGCTGCCTAAGGAGGCAACGCCGCCCCCAACACAGCGGCAAGTACAAAAAGCACCCGCCCCGGGGGTGCCCGCAACAGTGACCCACCCACCCACCCACCCACGGGTCATCGTCGTTCTTCAGATGCAGGAATTTCGTTTTTTGGAACTCCCGCCAAGGAATAACCCAAACAAACCAGAACAGGCCAACATTCCCTGCAGCAGTGGCCACACTGCAGTGAGACCTCCGAGTGAGGTCTGGCTCGGGCGGTGACTAAGGGACAGGAAGTAAAAACGGGACTGCAGAGACGCAAAGAGCTTAGGACTTAACGTTTGTTATTATTTTGTTTTGTAAGCTAAGCTTTAGTAACTTACCGCTCTTGCTGGAACTGCTGATGATCTTGATGTAAAAGAGCCTTCCTTCCAAAGACCCCGCCCTCAGTGACAGGCATGACAGGCACACTCCCAGTCCCAGAGTCGCCCCCCTCATCCTCACCGTCCTCACCCCCAGGTTTTCCTGCTGGAAGGCCTGCCCCCTCCTTCTTTAACTCCACGGAGCCCCACCCTCCAGGGTGGAATCACCTTCCAAAGAGGCACTTCTGAGCCACCCGTTAAGCCCAAAGCGCAACCCTGCAACCTTCGGAAGTAAACGATCACAAACATGCATCCACGCGGATAGCTTTCCTACACACCAGCAACACGGAGTTGGGAAATACACAGCGAAAAAGGTTCTACTCACAGATGGCAACAAGAAACAAGGTTAAAATAAACCTTAGAAATGTGATGCTAATTCTGCCCACTGTATCCACAAAGCCGTGGTGCCGAGAGCCAAGCGGGCCTGGACTAGAAGGGGCAGAGCAGGGCCACGTCTATAAACAAACGGATCCCGGGGAAGATGGTCCAGTAACCGGCACTTGGACAAGGGGTCTAAACTTAGATCTTTGCACAAGGCTCAACTTATCTCCCAGAAAGCTAAGCAAAAGCAGAGATTAAAAAAATACGACAAAAAAACAAAAAACAAAACAAAAGACAGGAAAAAAATGAGATCATTTCATATCATATACTGAAAGCATTCGGCTAATGAATGAATAAGAGATAAATTTTTAAATTAATCATAAAAAGAACCTGAATAAAGTCTGGGGGGCAGAGATCCACAGATCTGCCGCATGAAAATCAAAACCTTTGCACATCAAAGCACCACGAATCCTAGAAATGGGCCCAAGACTTGGGAGAACTTAACACGTGACAAAGGTGATTTTCCAAATCAATGGAGAAATGAATTATTCAGTAGGCTGTGTCAGAAATAAGCTGGATTCCCAACTTGCCCCACACCAAAATGATTCCAGATGGAGCCAACATTTCACAAGTACCAGAGAAAAACAAGAATTTATTTAAAAACTAATCTTGGAATAGGGAAAGCCCTTTAAAACACAGCACAAAGCCAAAAGCCTCGAGGGTAAGTATCTGACCATTAAACACTCGAAATCTTCCATCTCAAAACGGAACAAAACACCATAACCGGAGTCAAATGACAATTTGAGAAGACACGTAGGTTAAAGAACCGAGCTGATGAGAAAGGAAACGCCAAGGGCAGCGCACACCGAGGGCTCGGCTGAAAAGGCGGCACGCCGTCTCCCGCTGAAGCGCCCCGGCAAGCTTCCAGCAGGCAGACACCCGCGGACTCTGGGAAAGGCTGGTCGCGCTCACGAAAAAGGGCTTTTACAAAGTAACCGGGAAACGAGCCTCGATGGAAAATGGAGGCGGGAGGGGAACTCGGGAGGAAGCACTTTTCCCAGAGAGACGCCAAGGCCGCCGGGACGCTGAGAGCGACCCCCGCGGACAGCGGTCCCGCGACCCCGGCCCTCCCCCGGGCGCCGCGAGAGGCTGGAGCTCGCGGGGTCGAGGACCACCCGCTGGGCAGGGCTCGCCTTTCGCGGGAGCGGGGAGGGAGGGCCCGGCGGAGGCGAGAGTGGGGCGGGGCTCGGAGTGCGCCTGGAGAGGGCAGCGGGCGCTTGTGGGAAGCGCCCGGCCGCGAGGAGGGTCCCGGCCCCCCGCCGCGCGAGCAGAGGTTCCCTGTGCTGCCCGCGCCCCGACTCACCGTCCCTGTCGCAGCCTCACGCGCAGAAGCGGCCGCCCGCACCTCACTCAGACAAAGGGGACACCCCGCCCCGTCTGCGCACCCGCCAATCCCGGAGCGCCCCGCCTCCCAGGGCTCCCCGCCCACGCCTCCCAGGCAACCACTCCTAGAGCGCGACACTTCCCAGTCCGCCGCGGGCCCCGCCTTCCCTGCCCGGCGCCTTTCTCCTGACTGACGCCTGAGACTCGCGCTCCGCAGCCATCGAGAGACGCTGGCTCCACCGCGCCTAGAGAGGCCACGCCGCGTCCGGGCCTCCCAAGGCCGCACTTCCGGCGTGGGCCCCTTACTGCTGGCCCTGGCAGGCCTGCTGGCGGCCTGCCGTCCCGGCCGGGCCCCGCCCTGCTGCAGCCGGTGTCACCCCGCCGAGGCGGGGACTGGCACGGGCTGGCGGTGGTCGTCGTGTGTGGCGGCGACCGCCTCCCCATCCCCCTGCGCTGGTTTTTGCGCACTTCGGGGGCGGCGCGCGGTCCGGGGCTGGAGCGTCCGAGGACGACGCTGTGGCCGACGGGGAGGACTAGCGCGGGCGGAAGGAAGAGGTGGTCATCGCTGCTTCCTACCGCACCCGCTGGCCCCCCCAAGGACGGGCTGGTGTCCTTCCAAGTGGCACGTTGGCTGAGGCTAGGGAAGAGCTCGGCAGGCTGGGAGGACTGGCCAGGCTGAGCCGGTGCCCCGACTGCGGGGCAGGAGAAGTGGTCTGGGGAGAGGCCTCAGGCTGGAAGTCGGGGAGGATGTGGCAGTAATCCTCTGGGTAGCAGGCGCCGGCATCAGGGGCAGGGTTCCCACTCCGCGGAGAGTGAGGTCAGCTTCCCACGGGGAACTCGTTTAGCACGCACACCCCCGTGGGGCAGAGTCCCCTCTGCCACGGGACTGAAGCTCAGGACCAAGGTCGTCCGATTTGGCTCTACTATTGGACCGTCCCAGGTGGTTTTGGCCAGTTGCCAGTGTTAACCTAATTAAACAAGGAGGCCGTAAGGTTGCAGTGGCTCTGCTGCCTTGGTAGCTACTTAAGGAGCCCCCAGCAAGGCTTTCCAAATAAGGCGACTGCTTAAGTTATGGCCCGTCAACTTCCTTGCTTTGCTTCTGCCTCTTTATAAAACCCTCTTCCCTAGCTCCTGTTTGGCAGAGGCTCCTAACCTCTTTTGGTTTGGCGCTACCCGATTCCGTTCTATGTTTGCTCAAATAAGCTCTTCAAAAATTTTAATATGCCTCAGTTTACCTTTTAACAACAGGGAGTGAGCTCTATCCCAGCAATCTTGGTCCCAGCTGATGCTTCGAGGACCTTCTCAGCACACCCTGCTTTCTTTGTCTCCTCCACAACTTATTTAAAAAATGTTCATAAAGGTTGAAAGAATAATACAATGAATACATTGCATACCTTTCCCTTAGATTCAACAGCTAATATTTTGCTACATTTTTTTTTTTTTAGCAATTCAACAACTAGCGTTTGTGTGTGTGTCTAGCTCTGCCACTTGTGTCTCTATGTTTCACAAGCATGGTATTTACTGAGTGCCTGTTGCATGCTAGGCACTGTTCTAAGTGCTGGGGCTACATGAACGAATAAGACAAGCAACATTCCCAATAAGTCCCTGTTCTTGTGGACCTTGCCTGTGAGTGGGGAAAGCAGGCAGTACACAATCAATATGTGAATTACAGAGGGTGTCCAGAGGTGGTGTGAGCTATGAAAGGTCCACGCAGGTGCCACTGCCACGCACAATGTCCCCGACTCACTGGGTGGCACAAGATAGCAACAGGCCTACACCTGCTCCACCTTCCTTCTGCAGGACACCCACGTCATCAAAGAAAACAAAGGCTTTTCTGTCTGTCCTTAGAGGCTCCAGCTCATGACCACAGCTCATGACCACAGCTTGTGCTTGGTCTCCCCACTTTACATCCATCTTCCCTTTCCAACCCTGTCTTGCTCCAGCATCAGATGCAAATACAAGAGCCGATAGGAATTGCTTGATTACGTCCCACAATTGCGTGAGGTGTAATCCCTGTAACATACATATTTTTTATATAATTTTTTATTGTTTATATAATTTCTGTCTCCTAGTGGCTCTGCCTCTCTGAGTGAACCCTTATACAGTATATACTTAAAAACAACACATGCACATGTGTGCATGAACACATACTCTCCTATTTGTTAGAGTAAGTTGAGAATTAAGATCCCACATGCTGTGCAGTGTGGCCAAAAAAAAAAATGATGCATAATCGGGGAAATGCAAATTAAATCTCTTTTGAGCCCCTTTCCCACTCACCCCTCTGGCACGTCAGTGCTACAGGCATTCTACTCATTTTGTGAACTGGCATGTCCCAAGTACCTGGAAGAGGGCCTGGCAATGAGTGAATGGAGGGATGAATGACACTGATAAGTCAACACCCTCAGACACCACCACACCAGCCCAGCCATATCGATTTACGTCACAAAGGGACACTTCTTCTCCTCCAGCAAATCCTGGGAACTGACGCACAGGTCTGACTGCGCTTGGGAAACGACCCCTGTATGTCTCATCCAGGTCCTTTGCTGGATGTCAGGAGGGTGTGAGGAGACGGGGCCCTCCACAGTCCACACGTGTTGTCCAGGAGGAGGTGACTCGCTACTCAGAGGCTTCCAGTCTCCCAATTTCCTTTATCTGCAGCAGGCAAAGCAGAGAGCTCCTTCCTTCTGGAGCTCACATTCCGGTGGGGAAACACCATCAACATGCAAATTAGATGACTTCAGCTGGTGAGGCAGCTGGGAAGCAGGCGAGGGGGACAGGAGGCCCTCTGCAGGGACCCACTTTCCCCCTCACTCTTTCTTTTTTCCTTTTAGCTTCTTATTCTGGAACATTTCAGAGACACACAAAGGTAGGGAAAGTGTATAATGAAACCACATGTCCACTACACAATTGAACAAGTGGTTGACCCACAGCCAATCTCTTCTCACCTATTCTTTACCCAGTTACCTCCTTCCCATCATTTCCATATCTGTCTCTAAAAAATTAGGGCCCTTACAAAAGGTAATTACGAAGCCATTATCATACCCAAATAGCAACCATTATCCCCTGTTATCAAATATCCAGTGTCCAAATTCTCCCATTTGTCTCAGACGTTATTTTCATTTTTGATAACCGGTTTGTGTGAATCAGGGTCCAAACCAGGTACACAAATGCACAATGCACTTGGTCGACAGGCTGTAGAGTCTCTTAATCTATAGCCTCCTCCCACTGCTTTTTATCCTCTTTGAAATCTATTAAAATCAGGTCATGTGTTCTGTGGAGTTTCTCACACTTGGGATTTTGCCATTCGGATTCTCGTTGTGCCCTCTGTCCTTAGACGTTCTTGCAAACTTATAGAGACTAATTGGATTCAGGTTGGTGGGGGCAAGAATACTCACACGTGGGCGCTTGTATTTCCACTGACAGTCATTGTCTGGGTGCAGTTCGCTCGGAGTTTGCAAGACGGTGACATTCTCCTATTGGTATCCCTTCTGCATTTGTGGGAACAGTTCTGTAAAGACCAACTTCCCCATATCAAGTGTTTGGTTGCCTTGAAATATGGGCCATAGAGAAAAGGCAAGTTAAATGCTTAATTATTCCCTTTATTTACTAACTTTCAGAATAATGATTTGGTTTTCTAGCATTCTCCAGAGCTGACCAAGTAGGTACTTCTTTTTCTATATTATTTGAACGCAAAAATTTTAATATATTTAATGTATTTTAATTCATTACAGTTTTGAAAATTAATACTCATATCCTCCCATCTTTGGTCAGTGCGAACCTCTTCAAGTTCTCCCTGAGTCTTTTTGACACAAGACCCTTGCTCACTGATTTCTCCCTAGATTTCTGATATGACAAGACGCCCTAGGTTCAGCTCCCATACCCCTGGATCCTCAGGCTGGAATCTGTGTTTTTTTCAAGGAGCCCTAATCCACCTGAGTGGGAAATGGTGTTTGGAGGCCACGGGGGTCAGGTGGGTGGGGCTCTAGGGATGCTCATTGCCACCAGGCTGGACATTACTTCTAGGTCTTTTCAGAGGACAGAGCTAGAATACATAATTTTAAATGTAAAAAAAAAAAAAAATCGTGAATTCAGTGATATTTCAAATTCAAATTTAGAGCTAGGTGGTTTTAACTTCTTTTATTTATTTATTTTATTATTATTTTTTAATACAGGCTGCACTCACTGCCATCTTGGCTCAGGTTACCCATGGGCCCTGATCGCAGGATAGGGTCTGCTATGAAACCGCGGAGACCAGGATCAGAAAGCACCCGGCACCTGCCCCCTGAACCCCGCAACTCAATCCCAGGCCAGGATGGAGGCAGATTGGAAGACCCCGCCCCAGCCTCTATTCACCCACCAGAGGCCTGGTTTTACGTTTGTATCTGTTTTTCCTATATTGAAAATCCTGGATCCTAATTATCTCAACACAATTACTTATCTACTTTATCATTTATATGTAATGGTTTCAGAATAACAATGTCAATATTATTAACAGTATGATTATTGAAAATAGTCTAGATTTTTTTTGCAGTTATTCTTGTTGTTAGGATATATCCCATTGGGGATATTACTCTGCTTCAAAGTAAATTGAAAAATTTTGTTTCTGTGGGGTTAAGACCCTAACTCTATACTAGTTCACTTGTTTCATTTTGGTTTTGCTTTGAAAAAGCAAATGTAACTTGAAAAAGTTACATTTTTCAAATTTTGATATAATTTTGTTTTATGATTGTGTAAAACTTATATGGTTCCAAAGTCAAGTTTATAAAACGAAGTACAGTCAGAAGTCTTGCTTCTTTCCCTGTTCCCATCAACCTCGTACTGCCCTCACCCTATTGGTAGCCATTTATCAATGCTATGGTTTCTCCCTCCATTTTGAAAAAGCTGAGTGAACTTCAATGAACAGTAGTTCTGTCCCAATTGCCTTGCATTTTGGCGTTTTCCCCTTCAGTGTCCTGACAATCTCTCCTCAGCAGTGTCTAGGGATGTCCCTTTCTCCTTTTAGCAGCTGCATTCGCCTCTCTTGTGAATGTACCGTCGTGTATTCAGCCAGGCTATGACTGGACGTCTGATACCATTAAAATTAACGCTGTAATGAGTAGATTTATACGGCTCTTTTCATAGTTTTGCCAGTTTACTTTTAGGGTCGATGCCTAGAAGTGGACATTTGTAATCTGTTTTTGCTGTACGTTGCCCAGCTCCCTCCCACAGGGTTGTAGGATCTTGCATTTCCACTGGTGATGTTTCCTCACAGCCTTGTAAACAAGGATGTTGTCAAATATTTGGTATTTTGCCAATTCTGCCAAGCAAGAAATGGCATCGTGGTGTGGTTTCCTTTTGCATCTCTCTTGGGGGTGAAGTTGGGCATCTTTTCATATGTTTAAGTGCCACTTTCACTTACTTGTTGGTCTCTTCCCTCTGATTTTAGAAGCACTATCATATTAACCGTTTGTGACATAAGTTGCAGATTTTTAAAAACTCTGTTTTTAACACAAAATTATCACCTGTTTAAGGTTAAAAATTGCAAAAAAAAAAAAGCCCTTACAGTCTTTTCTGATGCAACCTGACAAGTTATAATCAATCAATCAATCAATTTGATACCAGAGAGATGGTTGTAAAGGTTAGACTTCAAAACCACCTTTAACTTATATTCTGTTAACTGATTTCATTAACTTTCATCATTCAATTCATCCTCAACCTACTTAATGTGTACAACTTAGGATACTTAGAAATACCCTGTTCAGAGAAGAGAAATGGAAATTTCTTAGGGGGAAATACACTGTAAGGCTGGTAGTACATTGAGTTTTAAAAATATTTGACTGCGGTGTCTTTTTTAAAGGTTTTATTGAGGTATAAATTGCACATATTTTAATTGTTCAGTTTGACATAAATATATGCCTGTGAAACCATCCCTGCAGTTGAGACAGTGAACGTATCTCCAACAGTCTTAAATGCATTCCCTTCCCCATTGCTGGCAAGGGATCTACTGTCCTCTAGCCTAGTTTGCATTCTCTGTAGTCTTATATACGTGGGGTCCTAGAGGAGTTATTATTTTGGGGGTGAGTGGGCCTGGCTTTGCTTTTCTTTCTTTTTTTTTTTTTTGGCAGCTCGCTGGCTCCTTAGTTGTGACACGTGCACTCCTTAGTTGCAGCCAGCGGGGTTCTTAGTTGCAGCTCACATGCTTCTTAGTTGCGGCTTGCCAGTTCCTTTGTTGCTGCATGTGAACTCTTAGTTGCAGTATGCGTGTGGGATCTAGTACCCTGACCAGGGATTGAACCCGGGCCCCCTGCATTGGGAGCGTGGAGTCTTAACCACTGCGCCACCAGGGAAGTCCTGGGCCTGGCTTCTTTCACTTAGCATATTTATTTTGAGATTTATTCAGATTGCTGCAGGTATCAATAGTTTGTCCCTTTTGAGTGTGTGGGGTAGCATTCCATTGTAAGAATGTATCCACAACATTGTGATACATTGTAAGAATGTATCCACATTGTGTTACATTTATCCACTGTGATGTATACATTTACCTGCAATAGACATGGGTTTTTTCCCAGTTTTTGGCTATTGCAGCTAAAACTGTTACAAACATTTGTGTATGTGTCTTTGTGTGGACCTGTGTTTCCCTTTCTCTAGGGTAAATATCTAGAGGGGCATGGCTGGGTGGCATGAGAGATGTATGTTCAACTTTTTAAGGAACTGCCAACCTCTTTCCAAAGTGTTTTTAACCACTTTACGTCCCCCAGCAGATGTGATGTTGCCTCACATACTGCTCACATTTGGTATAGTCAGTTGTTTCCCAAATCAGCCATTCTAGTGGGTGTAGAGTGGTGACTCACTGTGGTTTTAATTTGCGTTGATCTAATGCTTAATGTTGTTGGATATCTATTCTTGTGCTTATTTGCCATCTGTATATATTCTTTTTTTTAATTAATTAATTTATTTTTGGCTGCCTTGGGTCTTTGTTGCTACATGCGGGCTTTCTCTAGTTCCGGCGAGCGGGGGCTACTCTTTCTTGCGATGCGCAGGCTTCTCATTGTGGTGGCTTCTCTTGTGGAGCACGGGCACTAGGTGTGCGGGCTTCAGTAGTTGTGGCACCCAGGCTCAGTCGTTGTGGCTCATGGGCTCTAGAGCGCAGGTTCAGTAGTTGTGGCGCACGGGCTTAGTTGCTCCACGGCATGTGGGATCTTCCCAGACCAGGGCTGGAACCCGTGTCCCCTGCATTGGCAGGCGGATTCTTAACCACTGTGCCACCAGGGAAGTCCCTGTATATATTCTTTGGTGAAGTGTCTGTTCAAGTCTTTTGCCTTTTTTGTTGTTGTTGTTGGGTTGTCTTCTAATTGAGTTGTAGGGTTTCTTTATAGGTTGGGATACAAGTCTTTTTTCGGATATATATTTTGCAAATATTTTCTCCCAGTTTATGCTTTGCCTTTTCATTTCATTTAGTTTTGAGGAGCAAATGTTTGAAATTTTGACAAGGTCCTATTCACTGATTTCCTTCCTTGAAAGTTTCTGTCTTTTATGTCCTATTTAATAAATTGTCACTAAAGTGAAGGTCAGTAAGGTTTTCTCCTATGTTTTCTTTTAGCAGTTTCTGCTTTAAATTTTCGTTGATGATACATTTTGAGTTAATTTTTATATATGGTGTGGGGTAAGGACTGAGATTCATTTTGTTGGTATATGGCTATTCAATAATTCCAGCACCCTTTGTTGAAAATGAAACCCTAATTTTAAATAACCTTTTATATCTTAATTTTATATGTGCTATGTATAACATAAGTTGTAAACACTTCCTCCAATTTTCCATATTTCTTTTTACTTTGATTATACAGGTTTCGGTCATGCAAAAATTTATTTCTATGTAGTCAAATTTATCATGTTTTCCCTTATTGTTTCTTGATTTCAAGTCGTAGTAAAATTTCCCTAACTTCCTGGTTCTAGAGGAATCCATTCATGTTTTCATCCAGTACTGGTTTCTTTACATTTAAACCTCTGTTCCATTTGGACCTTATTCTGCTCAGTGATGTGAAGAATAAGTCTAATTTTATCTTTTTTCTAAATGGCTATCTTGTTGTCCCATTACTACATATTATATTATGAGGTTGGTCTTTTCCCCTGGATTTGATTCCCCCCCCTTTTTTTTTTTTTTTTTTTTTTGCGGTACGCGGGCCTCTCACTGTTGTGGCGTCTCCCGTTGTGGAGCACAGGCTCTGGGCGCGCAGGCTCAGCGGCCATGACTCACGGGCCCAGCCGCTCCGCGGCACGCGGGATCCTCCCGGACTGGGGCACGAACCCGTGTCACCTGCATCGGCAGGCGGACTCTCAACCACTGCGCCACCAAGGTAGCCCCTCCCCTGGATTTGAGATGCCACCTTTCTCTCATATCAAATTTCCAGATGGGAATTGTCTCCCCAGTCAATGTGTGTTCTAACGTCTGAAAAGGCTCACAGCCTGGCTCATGGGCACAGAAGAAGACCCTGCACACAGAACAAGCCACATGGGGTACCTGGGAGCCAGGCTGCCCCCACGCCTTTGTGTTACTTCCAAGGAAGCCCAGGGGCCAGTGCTGATTGCCTGGCTCTTGTCTGCCAAGTCCCAGGTGAGTGGTCCAGCTGGGACTCTCCTGCTGCCACAGCTGCCCTGGCGTGGCCTGCACTGTCCGCAGCCATCAAGGCCCTGCTCTCCCCTCAGACTTGGAGTTGGCTCCAGATCCATGGAAGCTTCAGGACGGCTGTGGACCCCGCTTCTGCTCTCGGACATTGTGCTCCAGTCTCTCCGCTTCTCCTGTGTGGAGGGCCCGTGGGTGTTGAGGGAGATTCTCTTTTCCCCCATACCCATCACCTGTGGGGCACGGGCTGTGGGATCCATGGAGGAGGTCTCCCAGGACTCTGCCAAGCACGTGGAGACTGTGGCACAGGTGGTACCAGGCCAGCTACCAGCTGTTAGGGCTGCTTTTTCTGTTGTCCTCTAAGGAGCTGGCATTGTTGGTTGGAAGTAGAAATGTCTGGAGCAGGAGAACATCCTCCTGATCTCTATCTCCAGTGGCACGAGGGGGAGGGAGAGGGCTTCAGGGGACCTGTGCAATCAGGGTAGCCAGGCTTCAGTAGAACAAGAAGCTGAGGGGAACTTCCAGAGAAGTCACAGTACAGAGGAATTCGCTGACGTCCGTAAGCCAGAGCAGAGTGGAAGATGTGGGGGCCGAGGGGTGGCTTCTATTGTTTTCTTTTTTTTTAAGGCGCGAAAAGATTTACTACTTACATAATGGAGGTCTCTGAGGAGAGTGGGGAAGGCCTCTCAAACAGGTCTGAGGTGGTCTGAGAGAGCAAGAAAGGTCACCGGCCTAGGTCTTTACTGAGGTCAGCAGATGTGGCTGGTGGGAGGGTCCCCAAGCATAGGTGAAGGCCTGCGTGCTTTCAGTCTCCTGCTGGCATCAGAGGACAGAGCACCTGGCTCTCTTTTCAGCTTGACCAGATGTGGGCACAGAATAAGGAGGATGAGGTCTCAAAGCTGTCAGCAAACATCAAACAACGGAGCCAAACTGCTAGTCACAACTCACCCTGTTGTTTGATGACAGAGACACACCGTGTTTCACTCAATTGAATCAGAGCTTGTTTAAATAAGACTGCAGCCTGAGGCTGGTAGGGGGCATGCCTTCTTTAAGAGAAGTGAGACGAGGGCCTCGGCCATTCTCAGTAAAACCTGGGACTCCAGAGGGGATGAGGGCATCCTGGTGAGGCCTTGTACTGTGGCCTGAGCATAGGTAGAGACATCTAGTGACCTTGATTGATATTTTGGGGTATCTGTGAGGCAAGAGATCCCTGGAGTTTTTACACCATAGGGCGCAACTCTTAGGCAATAGCACAAGAGTTTGTAAAAATGTGCAGATGGGGCCGTTTGTTAGCCAGGCCATTGGGTGCTAAGAAAACTGCCTGAAGTTTGGTCAATCATGCTGACCTTCTGGTCTGGTCCTGTATCAGCATCACCCTGGTTAAGAAATGAGGAGCGGCTCCCCTCTGAACTCCATCTCCCATGACGGTTGGCACTTCTGTTCCTATAGTTTTTGAATTCCCACTGCTGTTCACCCAGTTCATCCCAGGGGGCTCCCCAGGTAGGCAGGGTTCCAGCAGCCTGGCATCTGGAAAGGGACTGAGGACAGGTGAGGCCACCCCTCTTACAGGTGGAGTGTGCCAGAGGGCCCAGGTTTGGCTGCATCCTGTACCAAGGCAGCCTCAGCAGCCCTGCTGATGACCCAGAGCATAATGAGTACCTGGGTACAGAGGGTCACAGGCTCGGGAGGACCCAGTTAGTGGCCAGAACTGCAGCTCTAATGGCATGTTGTATGGGGCAAAGAGGGCAGTTTCTGGCATAAGAAGCCCTTGGACAACCTAGGGCCGCCATGAGTGGTCTGTCTGGAGACTCCAGGAGGCATAGGAGGAGGGGCTGAAGCCCCTTCCATGGAGCAGTCTTGGTGGGACACTAATGGGCATGCCTGAGGTTGCACAAATTCTAGAACATTCTGTTGGCGGGAGCCCCATTCAAGATGGGCCCATTTGCAAGTACTAGGATAAATGGGCTTAAGTAAAATTTGTAAATGAGGGACATGTTGCCTCCAGAACTCCCAGAAGACCTGAGAGATGTTGGTGAGAAGGTCAGTGGCTGTTTCTTGACAGTATCAGGGATGGATCCGCCCTTGGTTAACCAGTCATTTCCAGGAACTGAGCAGAGGTGGCAGGACCTTGCACTGTGTTCCTTTCTGGTGAGGCCCTTTGTGTTTCTACGTCCTGAGTGAATGACAAATGAATGGATGCCACATGGCTCTCCTTGGAGGAGAATGTCATCAATGTAATGTCACACCTGTGCTCCTGAAGAAAGGTGCACGCAGCTGATACCTCATCTGCCAAGGTACCCATGAGGATCCCAGAAAAGGTGTACTGTGTCCTTTCAGAGGTGAAGGCAAACTGTGGCTGAGGGGCTACTGAAATAGGCTCAGAACAGAACATATTAGCCAAATCGATAATAGCAAAATACTTAGCAGTTGCTGATTGGATGAAGTAATTTTAACTGGGTCCCATGTTTCAAGCCACTTTGTATTACTCGTTGGGTCAGAGCATCCGTGCTCAGTATGGAATACTCTAGGGCAGTGGGTGCTATGATTATGACCAATTTAGGCAAGGCAGTACTTCTGATGGTTAGGGTGAGACATACCTATTTGTCCTCTATTTTGTATTCATTGACTGTTATGATTGTAGGGGCCCCTGTATAAACTTGGTGGGCTCCCCAGGTATAACTGAAAATTGACGCCCAGTGTCAAGTCCATGAAGGTCTGCCAGCTGGTGCGTTTCAGCAGGTGTAAATTCAGCATGCATGTCGTAAAGACGCAAAAGCCTTTTCTCTTTTTGTTATGTAAGTTCTTTTAGTAAATTCTGAATGTCAAGTTGGGTCAAATTGTGGATTTCTTTGTCCACAATTTCTCTTTTGGGGGTGTGTGTGGTCTGGATATACTTCAAGGGGGTCCTCTCTATTGCACTCACATTGATAAATTTCTTCCTCCAGGGAGACTTCAGTCAGTACCATCAGGTCAGGTGCTTCCCCATGGCAATGGCTGCTTGATATGGGTTAAGGACCCTAGGCTTAATTTGGATTTGAATTAATCCCTTGGCTGTGCCGGGAGTGTTTTCTCTAGAACGCTGAGCATGAGGGTTTTCACTGTGACGCAGATGCTGGCTGAAGCAGCAGCGGTGGCAGCATCTAGGGGTCCTGGCGAGCTCCTGCCCTGGAGTGTGGACCTCAGCCTCACCTATGCTTTTCCACGAGTCACCACCCAGTGGATGCGTATCTCGCACGGGGCATAGTCTCTCCCCTGAGCCTAGTCAGTTGCAGCTTTGTTCTCAAATAGAGGTAGGTCTGGGATCCGACACACAACCCAAGGCCACTTTAAGGAGGGTCCCCATTCCATACTCTTGTCCCTAAACACCAATTAAGTATGAGGAAAACTGCTGATTTCGGTCCGCTAACTCTACGAGGCTCCACTGGATTCAACAATGCAACACGTGCAGCGCGGCTGAGTGATGCCGGCCTGCAGCCAGCGGGCCGGTTAGTAACGGAGCAAGGGCAGAGACTCCTGGGTGACGTCACCGCATGGGCTTCCTGCTCACAATGCCAGTCCCAACTTTCATGGTCACCTGGCGAGGTGGCTGGGCACCCCCCACTGAAGATTTGGTTTGATGTGAAGACTGATGATGCCACACACACCCCAAGTGCAGGAAAAGGCTTATCACTTACCTAACTGAGGTCAGCAGGGCAGGGCTCCCAAGAAGGTCCAAAGTGGTCTGAGAGCACGGGCAAAAGAGACTGGCCTGGGTGCTTACTGTCGTTGTGGTGGGGCTGGGGGAGCCCCCTCCCCCACGTTCCAGCAGGCGCCTGGGTGGTCTGAACCTTCTGCTGGCCCTGAGGGAGGGGCGCCCGGGCTTTCCCATCAGTGTGGCACAGGGGTCGGGGGAGGAGGGGTGAGGCTTAAACACTGTCAACAGTCAGACCCCAGAAAAATGGGCCTGTATATACAATGGAATACGACTCAGCCATACACAAGAGTGAAAATTTGCCATTTGCAACAACACGGGTGGGCTTGGAGGGCGTCGTGCTAAGTGAAATAAGTCAGACACAGACAAAGACTGTATGATATCACTTATGTGTGGAATCTACAAATATACAACAAACCAGTGAACATAACGAAACAGAAGCAGACTCACAGACGTCAAGAACAAACTAGTGGTTACCCGTGGGGAGAGGGAAGGGGGGAGGAGTAGTATAGGGGTAGGGAAGTAAGAGGTGCAAACCATGAGGTATAAAACGAGCCCCAAGGATCTACGGTACAACACAAGGAATACAGCAAATATTTTATAATAACTATGGAGTATAACCTTTAATAATTGTGAATCAGTATGTTGTCCACCTGAAACTTACTGCTCACCTCCCCGCTTGGAGTCCAGGTAGCTCTCTGGACAGTGGCTGTGCTCCCCGTCTCTGCTTCTCGCTCGGACCAAGTCTCAGCCCTGCACTGCTGTCCCTAGAGAATGAGTTAAGTGGTGGAATTATGTATGATATCTTGCCCCCTTTTCTTTTCTTTTTTAAAAAAATAATTTTTTTATTGGAGTATAGTGCAAGAGTGTTCCCTTTTCTCCCCCCTTTTCAACATTTGCATTTTCTAGAATGATGTTGATTTTAAATTTAAAAAGTCAAATTGGGGAAGCTCTGTTTGAAATCATGGCTGTCACTCTCCCGGGGGCACAGATGTGTACCCCTTTGGAGCCACTCCCTGAGGCTGCGGCCAGGCTCTGGCCACCCGGGAACGAGGCATCCAGGCCCGAGGTCAGTGACTTTACCTATGGATCTCACAGACTCAGCCCTTACTCCCCAAGGAATACACTTCCAAGGACACCGTGAAAGTCAAAAGGGAAGACACAGGCGGTGGTTGACGGACATTTGCTTTTCAAGACCATTCCTCTTTCAAAACATGACGTCCTGAAATTAAAATTTCTCAGGCTGCAGACGGCACAAAATCAGGTGAATTCTCCCCAGCCGCCTGCAGGGCCGAGGGAGCAGAGGAGCCCCTTCCTGTGGACCTTTTGTCTCCCAGAGGTGGCAGCTGTTGCTCACCTGGGCCTCGGCCTCGGGATTCACTAGCGGTTTGGAGGCCGGGGAAGGGGAAAAGGAGCTGAAAAGGCAGTGACAGAGAGAGGGGCACACGCTTGCCCCGCCAACCTCTTCTCCACACAGCAGACAATCCTCCTGAGATGCACGTCAGGTCCAAGCCGTCTACATCTTGCCATTCCACCCAGAGTAGAAGCTGCAGGCCTGTGGGGCCCGCCTACGGTCCCACCTGTCTGCTCTTTCTTCGTCACTGTGCCCCTGGCCCACAGGCCCCCTGCTGCTGCCAACCCTAACCCTAACCCACCTTCCTGGGTCATTCTCTCACTTGCTGCAGGTCATAGCTCACACGACGTCTCACTGAGGCCTTCTCTGCCCCCATTTAAGACTGAGACCCTCAAAACACCCAGACCCCATTTCCTGCTCTACTTTTCATCACACCAATCATAACTGTTAGACAATTTTCTCTCCCCCACTGGAATGCAAACTCCTCGACGGCAGGCATTTTTGTCTTTCATGTTTCCTGCTGTATCCCCACTGTGAATGGCACAGAGCAAGTGCCCAGCACGTACTTACTGAAAATGGGAGTCATCAAATCCAGGCTGGATGAGGAGCTGCCCTACAGTGAGAGAGTGCGAGGTCTCGTCAGGCAGAGACCGGGGCGGGGAGCTGGAGGGTGGCAGGGCAGGACTGCCGTCCAAGCTGCATCCCACTGGGGTGTTGCCTTGGGGGAGGGGCTGAGGTGGAGGGGAGGGTGTGACAGATGCCTCTGCAGGGCAGCAGTGCCAGCTGCTTTGCAGGGTCTCTGGGGTGAGGGTGGGCAGCCTATGCTGCCCAAGCCCACGGGACACACCTGTGCATCCAAGTCAACCCTTCCACACTGTTCTCTCCAAACTCCCACCTCTCCCTCCGCATCTGCCACTGCTGGCCTTGCCTCTACTTCCTTGATAACATAGGAGCCAAGACCTTACCTTCCCACCATAAGTACAAACCTGATGATACCTGCCCATTGCTATCCTTTCTCCTGGAGCAATGCAGGAGGTGCCCCCCACCCCAACCTATCCATCCCGTAACACCCCCAGGTCAAGGCCTCCCTGATGGTAGAGGTGTTGCTTCTGGGCCAAGTTCCCCCAGCTTGGGGATTATGGGACCAGGGCCCACCTCCTAGGAGCACCTAGGTGCCCCATAAATGTCTGATGATGGACCTGGGAAAAAACAGCCTGGGAGCCTGTGGGGTGAACAGGAGGGGCATGGAGAGAATGGACCTCTGTGGGTGAGGCCAGGACTGGAGCTTGGGAAAGAGCCTCACGTTTAATTGTGCTGCAGCCCTGAGTGGCCACGGGGGCCTGAGGCACAGCAGAGTGAGAACACACGACCTCAGACTGCAGGCAGGCACCAAGGAAAGGGGGCAGTGGGGGAATCCCATTATGCGATGGGAGGGAGAGGGGTGAGGAGTTGGTGGTGATGAGTATGCACCACCTCTGGGAGAGGGTGACAGCAACCAGACCTGAAACACTCTTGACCTGACTTTATGTAAACAGAATGCCAACTGCAGCCATTGACAGCGAACTCAGTTCTTATGACTAGTGACAAAACAAAAGAAGTGCTGTGGTCATATCTCACACTGAATGTCAGTCTACTTCCTTGGTTATGTTCCGTTACAGTAATAAACTCTCTTCCTAAGTATGCAGCCTCTATAATCTTTTCCCTTCTAACAAATACGGCAGTCTGATAACAAACTGGAAAAGCAAACCGAAAAGAAATGAGGTCACACACAGTAGGAGCAACGGCAGGGGAGTCGGGGGAGGAGCCTGTCTCACAGGAGGGTCTCTGGTTTGTGGACAATGGCCTCTGTGGGCAGTGGCTATGGAGTGGAGGGAATGAGAGAGCCCAGCTCAAGTGTCGGGATGGGAGAGGCTGGGACATTGCCAGGGGAGTCGGGGTGGAGCCTCATGCGGTTTCTTTTCACTCCCTGGTGTGAACCAGCTGGTGCTTGACCAACTTTGACCGCTGGCTGAAGGCTTTCCCACAAGCTGTGCAGTCATAGGGCTTCACCCCAGTGTGAATCCTCTGGTGCTGGATGAGGACCGAGCGCTGGCTGAAGGACTTCCCACACTCACTGCACTGATAGGGCCTCTCGCCGGTGTGGATGATCTGATGCTGAATGAGGTGCGAGCTCTGGCTGAAGCCCTTCCCACACTCGATGCACGCGTAGGGCTTCTCTCCAGTGTGGACTTTCTGGTGGTGGATGAGGTTTGAGCTCCGGTTGAAGGCTTTGCCACACTGGTTACACTCGTGGGGTTTCAACCCATTATGGATCCTCTGATGCTGAATGAGAGTTGAGCTCTGGCTGAAGGTCTTCCCACACTCAGTACATTCATAGGGCTTCTCTCCAGTGTGAACTCGCTGGTGCAGGATGAGGTTGGAGCTGCGACCGAAGGTCTTCCCGCACTCGCGACACTCATAGGGCTTGTCGCCCGTGTGCACACCCTGGTGCTGGATGAGCGCAGAGCTGTGGCTGAAGGCCTTCCCACAGATGCTGCACTCATATGGCTTCTCTCCCGTGTGGATGATCTGGTGCTTTCTGAGCACTGAGCTGTAGCTGAAGGCCTTCCCACACACACCGCACACGTGAGGCTTCTCTCCAGTGTGGATTCTCCGGTGCTGGATGAGGCTTGAGCTCTGGCTGAAGGCCTTCCCACAGTCACTGCACTTGTAGGGCTTCTCCCCCGTGTGGACCCTGTGATGCTTAATGAGGTTGGACACCCGGCTGAAGGGTTTGCCGCACTCGCTACATGCATAAGGCCTCTCCCCGGTGTGGACCCTCTGGTGCTTCCTCAGGTGTGAGCTCTGGCTGAAGGCCTTCCCACACACGTCACACTCGAAGGGCTTCTCCCCTGTGTGGACCCTCTGGTGTTTGATAAGGTTGGAGCTCCGCCTGAAGGCCTTCCCGCAGGCGTTGCACACGTATGGCTTCTCCCCGGAGTGGATTCTTTGATGCTGGATGAGGTTGGAAGTCCTCCTGAAGGCCTTCCCGCACTCACTGCATTCGTAGGGCTTCTCGCTCACATGGGACTTCTGGTGCTTTTTAAGGCTGGAGCTCTGGCTGAAGGCCTTTCCACACTCAGTACACATGTGTGGCTTCTCTCCGCGGTGGGTAAGCCGGTGCCTGAGGAGGTCTGAATGTGTGCTAAAGGGCCTTCCACACTCATTACATATGAAGGACTTCTGTCCAGTGTGCGCTGTCTGATGCTGAATAAGATCGGGGCCTCCTTGGAAGGTGTTCCCACACTCGTTGCATATGAACGGGCTTTCGGCTGCGTGAAGCCCCTCACAGCTGATTAGGTCCATGTTGCGTGGGAAGCTCTGGCCATGCGTGTCGTGTGGATGTGGCCTCTCTTCTGCAGGGGCTCCCTGACGTGCCACTGGGCTTGGGCTCAGACTGAAGCCTCTTTTGACCTTGTCACAGTCCACCTCTTTCTCTCCTGAGGAGCTCCTGAGAAGCACTTGCACTGGTGTGAAGTCCCCCTCCCAGCAGGGGGACTGTGCCTCTCTCTCATCCTCAGGGACCTCCCAGTCTCTTTCTAATGCACCGTCACAGAGCTCTCCAAGCTCAGGCGTCTGGGAAACATCACTGGCGTGGTTTTCTGATGTTTCTGCCTGTGATTCCAAATCCTCAGAAGCTTCTTCCTTCTGAAGAAACTCCTTGCCCTCAGTCCTGGGGTCCCAATCTGAAATGACAAACAAGAAGTCACATGGAAGGAAACAGGGAAACACAGACAAGTCTGGGAGCATGGGACCCACGGTGCGTGGTGGTCCCAGGTCTCTTGAGGGGACTGTGAGGGGCTGGCAGAGCTGAGGGGACCAGGCTGCACAGCAACTGAAAACCAACCCTAACCTGACCCCCAGACCCCACATCTCAGGAAAGCACCTGCAGTCTCCCGACTAAGGCCACCCAAAATCCTGGCCTGAGTCGAGGCAGTCCCTTGGCTGTCCTTCCCCTGACCCACAGCAGGCCATCAGCAGGTCCTGTTGGCTTTACCTCAGAGCATGTCCCAAACCCAGGCACTCACCCTCCCACCTGTTCAAGGAAAACACAGCTCCCTGCACGTTGCATTGCTAGACATTCTACCTGCCTCCTGTTCCAGATGCACAAGCCTGGAGTTGGCTGCTTGGCCCAGCTCTCATTCTCTGGGCGCCCACCACTGGCTTCACAGGTGTGGGCCTGGGCCCAGGCCAGAAGGTGCAGGGCCCGTTCCCTTCAAGGAAGCAGAACTGGCTCCGACTGCATGGTGATGACTCTGGAATGTCAGACTCCATCCCACTTGACAGAGAAGGCTTCAGCGACCGTGCCCCATTTGCCAAAGCAACCTGTACCTCTCGGCACCTGCACTGTGACTGCACTTTGTTAGCTGGTACCAGGGCTCAGCTGCTGCATCCATCCTTCCGTGACAGAGACGTGCACAAGGCTGCTTGTCACATTGGGAGGCACCCCCTTTTTCACACCTGAAGGACAAGGAAACTCTGCTCTACTGGATCTCTCTCTCTCGTTATACCTGAGACATCCAGGCCAAACCACCCTTTGCTCCTGCCTGGATGGGGAGTAGCTAACCTGGCCTCCCACCTTCCCCTCCCGCCCACAGCAGTCTGGTGACAAGAGCACTTTGACAACCTCCCCCCTCTGCTCCCGCTTCTCCTGAGCAGGAGGGACCCGCTCCCCTTGGGGTCTGCCCTCCCCGATGGTCCTCATGCTCCCTCCTTCCCTTCCCTTCTGCTGGTCTTGGCTCAATCACCTCACGGGAGAGGACTTCTCTGACCACTGCCCCCAACAGGGCTCTGTGTCCCCAGGCTGTCCCCTCCCTACCCCCAGCCTCCTTGGGCCTGCTGCCCTCTGACCTACCCCTCAGCTCAAGACAACTGCCTCTCCCCACCTGGAACTTCAATCTACCACCACAATAGCAGTCTGTCTCCCCCACCCCAACTGGAGGCTTCTGTTATGCTTGGATCTCAGTGCAGACCCAGCTTGGCCATACGCTCAGCCTGTTTGCCTACCATGCCCATGTGCCTGGTGGTGACAATTCACATTCTGGTCACCTGACCCACGGCCCAGCTGGAAGCCCCTGCATAGAGTCTCTGCCAGGACCCCCTCCTTGGAGCTTGGCCATGTGGCCAGCACACAGATGCAGGCACCGTGCTTCGCCTTCCTGCTGACCCTCATGCAGGCCTGTCATCGCTCGCTGCACGCGGGCTACCATCTTCTCCCAGAGCCCCAGCCCCTGGGCACCTGTGGTAATGTCCACAGGCCGCTGGACTGACTGACGGTGGTGGGGGGAGGCACAGTGAGGGCTGCAGGACAGACAGGGAGGTCACTGGAGGAAACAAGGGTCTGGATGGGATGACACAGGGCTCACTATGTCCCCTGCTGCACCCCATGACTGATCCGGGGGGCTCCACCCTCTCCTGGTTGCGTGTGGGGAAGGGACGGAGCTTTTCCATAAAGGGTCAGAGAGGGACCATCTTGGACTTTGTGGCTGCACGGTCTCTGTCATATGGTCTGCTTTGTTATAATCCTTAAAAAACCTTCAACCGTTCTTTGCTTGCAGGCCCCAAACAACTGGCTAGCTGGATCTGGCCTGTAGGCCATGGCTTGCTGAACCCTGACTGAGGTAAGGTCATTACTGTGCTCAGGAAGCGGTGGCAATAGGAACTGGTTTTTGAGCCAGAGCTACTGTCGACCTGGAAGAAGTTTACTGAGACAGGAAACAAGAGCGAGTGAGGTGAGGATGATGAGAGGGCATTTTTGATTTGCTAAACTGGATACAATTCTCCTCTGCAACATAAGAACTATTGGAAAAATAATGAAAGTTCCTCTTTTGAAAGGAAATATAAAGTCATAGAAATATGGCTTCCCTTAAGAAAAATCTTTTTAAAAAATTGGGTTTAATGGTGAAGGAAAAGATTTGAAAACAAATACACTTGTTTGCACTGTCTGTGTTGCCCCCACAAGTGTGACACCAAATGGAGAAAAGGGTGAAGACTCTGAGCCCTTCCAGCACACAGCAAACCTGTTAGACTTCCTGAGAGACAACACTAAAGACCTTTATGATTAGTTGCTTCCATGTTTGTGAAAAAGTACCCGTCAAAGCCACACTTGTGAGCGCCACATGTGGCTGTGGCTGTTGAGGGACAGAGCTGTGGCTCTCCAGTGCTCACCCTGCCGTCTGCCACACAGACCCCAGCGGCACCACAGACTCGGGTGGGGGCTCCGTTAGTCTCCCATCTCCCACAGGGGCTCTGTTTTCATTTTACTTAATAGTTTGTTGAGGTGAAATTGACAGACAAAAATTAACTGTTTGAAATGAGCAATTCAGTGGCATTTAGTGCACTTACAATGTTGTGTGATCAACATCTTCATCTTGTCCCAAGACATTTCCATTACCCCAAAGCCCCTATGCACTAGTTTATCTCCATATCTCGTGGCCCCCAGCTCCTGGTAACCACAAACCTGCATTTTGTCTCCATGGATTTACCTACTCCTGACATCTTATATGAATGAAATCATATGATTATGTGACTTTTGAGGCACACTGCAGCAGGTGTAAATGAGGGAGCTTCACTCCCTTTTTTGACTGAATAATATTCCATGGTGTAGATAAAGTACATTTGGCTTATACATTCATCCAGTGATGGATGTCTGGGCTGTTTACACCTCTTGGCTATTGTGAATAGTGCTATGAACACGATGTACATGTACTTGTTTGGGTATCTGCCTTGAATTCTTGGTGCATATATCTAGCAGTGGAATTGCTGGGTCATATGGTAATGCTATGTTTAAACTTTCAAGGAACTGCCAAATTGCATTCCAGAGTGGCTGCACCATTTTACATTCCCACCAGCAATGTATGAGGGTTCCAGTATCTCGAAATCCTTGAAAGCACTTGTTATTTATTTACTTTATTATTACAGCCATCCTAGTGGGTGTGAAGTGGTAATCTTACTCGGGTTATTTATTTATTTTTTCTTGCGGTATGTGGGCCTCTCACTGTTGCGGCCTCTCCCGTTGCGGAGCACAGACTCCGGACATGCAGGCTCAGCGTCCATGGCTCACGGGCCTAGCCACTCCGCGGCATGTGGGATCTTCCCGGATCGGGGCACGAACCCGTGTTCCCTGCATCGGCAGGCGGACTCTCAACCACTGCGCCACCAGGGAAGCCCCTTACTCGGGTTTTGACTTCATTTCTCAAATCACTGATGAATTTGAGCATCTTTTTGTTTACTAGTTGGTCATTTGTATATTTTCTTTGGAGAAATGTTTATTCAAGTCCCTTGCTCACTTAAAGAGTGGCCTGTTTGTCTTTTGTTGTTGAGTTGTAAGAGTCCTTTATATATTCTGGGTACTAGACCTTTGCCAGATATACAATTTGCAAAGATCTTCTCACATTCTGTAGGATGTCATTTCACTTTTTTCATAATGTCCTTTCATGCCCCGAAGTCTTTAATTTTGATGAAGTCCAATTTACCTTTTTCTTTTGTTGTTCATGCTTTTGGTGTTGTATCTAAGAATCCACTGCCAAACTCAACGTTATGAAAATGTAATGTTTTCTTCTAACAGTTTTATGATTTCAGTTCCTGAATTTGGTAGTTGGATGATTCTGAGTTAATTTTTGCATATGGCATGAGGTAGGGAGCCAAGTTCACTCTTCTGCACATGGAAATCCACTTGTCCCAGCATCATTTATTTAACAGAGTTCTCTCTCTTCACTGAATGGTCCTGACACACTGGTTGAAAATCAATTGGCCTCAGATGTATGGGCTTACTTCTAGACTCTCAATTCTATTCCATTGTTCTGTACGCTTATCCTACGTCAGTACCAAACTGTTTTGATTACTGAAGCTTTGTAGCAAGTTTTGAAACTGGGAAAAATGAGTTCTCTGACTTTGTTCTTTTGCAAGCTTGTTTTGGTTATTTGGGGCCCCTTGAATTCCATATTAATTTGAGGACTGACTTTTCCATTTCTGTAAAAAGGCTGTTGGAATTTTGACAGGGATTGTATTGAATCTGTAGGTTGCTCTGGATAGCACTGACATCATAACACTATTAAGACCGAAACATGGACATGGCATGTCTTTTCAATTATTTAGGTATCCTTTCTTTTTTTTTTTTTTAAATATATAAATTTATTTATTTACAGCTGCATTGGGTTTTTGTTGCTGTGTGTGGGCTTTCTCTAGTCGCGGTGCATGGGCTTTCTCTAGTTTTGGTGAGCGGGGACTACTCTTCGTTGCAGTGCATGGGCTTCTCATTGCAGTGACTTCTCTTGTTGCAGAGCATGGGATCTAGGTGCGCAGGCTTCAGTAGTTGTGGCATGTGGGCTCAGTAGTCGTGGCTCGTGGGCTCTAGAGCGCAGGCTCAGCAGTTGTGGCACATGGGTTTAGCTGCTCCGTGGCATGTGGGATCTTCCTGGACCAGGGCTTGAGCCTGTGTTCCCTGCATTGGCAGGCAGATTCTTAACCACTGCATCACCAGGCAAGTCCCAGGTATCCTTTAATTTCTTTTGGCGATGATCTGCAGTTCTCCGCCAACACATCTTTCACCCACTTGTTTAAATTTATTTGTAGATTTTTTTCTTTTTGATGCTATTATAAATGAATTGTTTTAATTTCCATTTCAGATTGTACATTGTTGGTGTACAGAAGCGCAACTGATTTTGTGTGTTGACTTGTACCCTGCAACTTTGCTGAATTCATTTATTAGCTCTAGTAGCTTTTTAATGGATTCTTTGGTATTTTCTATATATAGGATCATGCCTTAGGCAAACAGAGGTAGTTTTATTTCTTCTTTCCCAATCTGAATGACTTTTATTTGTTTTTCTTGCCTGATTGCTCTGGTTACAACTTCCAGTACAATACTGAATAGCACAGGTGAAAGCAGGCATATTTTCCTGATCTTTGGGGAAAAGCTTTTAATCTTTCACAAATGTATATGATGTTAGCTATGGGTTTTTCATGAATGCCTTTATCATGTTGAGGATGTTGCCTTGTACTGAGTTCCCTCAGTGTTTTTATCGTGAAAATGTATTTGGTTTTATCAAATACATTTTTTTGCATCAATTGAGATGATTATAGCTTTTCTCCTTCATTCCATTAATGCAGTAAATGACACTGATTAGTTCTTATGTTGAACCACTCTTGTATTCCTGGGTTACATCTCACTTGGTCACAGGATATAATATTTTAATGTGCTGCTGGATTCAGTTTGCTAGCATTTTGTTGAGGGTTTTGCATATATAGCCATAAAATGTCAATATATAATTTTCTTTTCCTGTGATGTCTTTATTTGACTTTCCTTTCTCTTCTATAGTTTGGAGGAGTTTGAGAAAACTTAGTGTTAATCCTTCTTTAAATGTTTGTTAGAATTCACCAGTGAAGCCACTTGGTCCTGGATGTTTGTTAGCTTTTTTCTTTTTTTTTGTTTGCGGTACGCGGGCCTCTCACTGTTGTGGCCTCTTCCATTGCGAAGCACAGGCTCCAGACGTGTAGGCTCAGCAGCCATGGCTCACGGGCCCAGCCGCTCCGCGGCATGTGGGATCTTCCCGGACCGGAGCACGAACCCATGTCCCCTGCATTGGCAGGTGGATTCATAACCACTGTGCCACCAGGGAAGTCCCTCAGTTTAATTTTTGTAGTGTACCATTTTTTAATTCCTTTTGTGTATATTTTAAAGATATTTTGTTAGTGGTATCATGGGGATTATAATTAATATCTTAACATCCTAAAACAATCTGGTTTGGTTTCCCACCCCCCTCAGCTTTTTTGGTCCCCTGCCCCCAGCTTTATTGAAATATAATTGCCATATAACATCATGTAAATTTAAGGTGTACAATGGGATGATTTGATACATGTATATATGCAAAATGATGACCACCATAGGGTTAGTCAACACATCCATCACCTCACATAGTTACTATTTTGTGTGTATGTTTGTGTGGTGAGAACTTTTAAGATCTACTCTCTTAGCAATTGCCAAGTATACATTATTAACTATAGTCACCATGCTGTACATTAAATCCCCAGAATAGAGCCACTGAGTTTGAACTGTTACCAACTTAGCCACAACAGCATACAAAAACTCTGCTCCTATACAGATATGTTCCCACCTTAATGAGGTTGCTGTCACAAATGTATCTTTATATGCTGTATGTTCAATAGTATAGGTTTGTGATTATTTTTATGCATTTGTCTTTTAAATGATATAGGAAATAAAAAGTGGGTTTATAAACCAAAAATACAATAATACTAGCTTTTACCCTTACCTATGTGGTTAATTTTACCAGAGTTCTTTAGTTCTTTTTTTTTTTTTTTTTTTTTTTGTGGTACGCGGGCCTCTCACTGTTTTGGCCTCTCCCGTTGCGGAGTACAGGCTCCGGACGCGCAGGCTCAGTGGCCATGGCTCACGGACCTAGCCGCTCCGCGGCATGTGGGATCCTCCCAGACCAGGGCACGAACTCGTGTCCCCTGCATCGGCAGGCGGACTCTCAACCACTGCGCCACCAGGGAAGCCCTCTTTAGTTCTTTGTATGGCTCTGAGTTCCTGTCTAATATCTTTTTTTTTTTTTTTTTTTGGCGGTACACGGGCCTCTCACTGTTGCAGCCTCTCCCGTTGTGGAGCATAGGCTCCGGATGCGCAGGCTCAGTGGCCATGGCTCACGGGCCCAGCCGCTCCGCGGCATGTGGGATCCTCCCAGACCGGGGCATGAACCCGTGTCCCCTGCATCGGTAGGCGGACTCTCAACCACTGCGCCACCAGGGAAGCCCTCCTTTTATCTTAATATGTAAGAACCCCTCTGACACTTCTTTTTTTTTTTTTAATATTTATTTATTTGGCTGTATCAGATCTTAGTTGCAGCACATGGGATCTTTCGTTGTGGCATGTGGGCTTCTCTCCAGTTGGGGTGTGCAGGCTCCAGAGCAAGTGGACTCAGTAGTTGCAGTGCGTGGGCTCTCTAGTTGTGGCGCGTGGGCTCCAGAGCATGTGGGCTTAGTTGTCCCGTGGCATGTGGGATCTTAGTTCCCCAACCAGGGATTGAACACATATCCTGTGCATTGGAAGGTGGATTCTTTTTTTAAAATTTATTTATTTATTTATTTACTTATTTATTTTTGGCTGTGTTGGGTCTTCGTTTCTGTCCGTGGGCTTTCTCTAGTTGCGGTGAGCAGGGGCTACTCTTCATTGCGGTGCACAGGCCTCTCTTGTTGCGGAGCACAAGCCCCAGACGCGCAGGCTCAGTAGTTGTGGCTCACGGGCCTAGTTGCTCTGCGGCATGTGGGATCTTCCCAGACCAGGGCTCGAACCCATGTCCCCTGCATTGGCAGGCAGATTCTCAACCACTGAGCCACCAGGGAAGCCCCGGAAGGTGGATTCTTAACCACTGGGCCACCAGCGAAGTCCCTCCCTCTGACACTTCCTACAGAGCAGGTCTATTGGTAATAAACACCCTCAGCTTTTGTTTATCTGAGAATATCTTAACTTTGCCTTCACTCTGAAAGGTAATTTTGCCAGATGTAGAATTCTTAGTTGGCAGTTTCATTCTCCCAGCAGTTTAAATATGTCATCCCACTACTTTCCAACCTCCAAGGGTTCTGATGAGAAACTGGCTGTTAATTTTATTGAGGATCCCTTACACAAGAAGGGTTGCTTCTCTCTCGCTGTCTTCAAGATTCAGTCTTTCGACAATTTGATTATAATGAGTCTTGGTGTGGATCTCTTTGAATTTGTCCTAGTCAGAGTTCGCTGAGCTTTTTGGATGTGTAGGTTCATGTCTTTCATGACATTTAAGATGTTTTGGCCACTATTCAAATATTCTTTCTGCCCCTTTCTCTCTCTCCCTTCTTTCTTGGCCTCCCATATGTGTGTTGGTTCCTTTGATGGTATCCCACAAGTCTGTTAGGCTCTGTTCACTTTTCTTCAACCTTTTTTCTTCCTGTTCCTCAGACTGGATAACTTCAATTGTCTATCTTCAAGTTCACCGATTCTATTGCCTGCTCAAATCTGCTGTTGAAACCCTCCAGCAAACTCTTCATTTCAGTTATTATAATTCTCACATCTAGGACTTCATTTTTTCAAATTTTTGGCTGCACCACGTGGCATGTGGGAGACCAGGGATTGGACCCATGCCCCCTGCAGTGGAAGCGTGGAGTCTTAACCACTGGACCACCAGGGAAGTCCCAGCTCTAGGACTTACACTTTCTTTTTATAATAAATAAAATATAAATTGTATATTTACAATTATCTCTACTGATTTTCTCATTTTGTTCATACATAGTTTTTAGCTCTTTGCCCATGGTTTGTTTCAGATCTTTGAGTACCTTTAAGACAGCTGATTTAGTCTGTCAAGTATCTGTGCTTTTTCAGGGACACTTACGCCAATTAATTTTTTTCCCTTGAATGGGCCAGCCATATTTTCCTGCTTATTTGTATTCTTTATGATTTTTTGTTAAAAACTGGACATTTGAATATTTACTGTGATAACTCTGTAAATCAGTCTCTCCTGCCTCCAGGGTTTGCTACTCTTAATTGTTGGAGGCTCCAGTCACCCGTTCTTTTAGTCACTTTCCAAACTACTTTTGCAAAGACTGCATCCCTTGTCATGTGTGGTCACCAACGTCTCTGTTTCTTTAGCTTGTGTACAGCTACTGTTTGAATGGAGAGTTCCTTGAACACTAACAGTAAAATAAAAATAATACATCTCTCCCAGCCTTTGTGGGTTGGCTCTCCTGGGACACTAACACTATTACTCTGCTGTGGCTTCCTGCTTTCATTAATTTTGGAGATCAGCTACAGGTTATGCTACAATCTTCATAGACCTTTTCTTTCTTTCTTTTTTTTTGTTTTTCATAGGTCTTTTCTTAGCATATATCCTATCCTGGGCAGGTACGTGGCTTTCTAAATTCCCTGATATACAAGGGTGCTTTTGAATGCCCTCATTTCTCCAACTTTCCCTCCTAGGCTTTAGGAGGTCAACTGTACTGTTAACTGATGTCCCAAGTGGCTGTGGGATTTTAGTTCACCTTTCAGTGTTTTTGAGCCCACCACTTTTCTGCTGAGTAAGTTCTGAGTTAGGCAACACAGGGACAAACACTTTGCATTCTTTATCCAACCTCACACAGGTGAGAACAAAGAAAATAATTTCTGAATAAGTTCTGCTCTGCTCCTTCTGGAACCAGGGACCAGGTCCCACACTGGGAACACAGGCTGCTCACTTTCAATATGCTGCTGAACCAGGGAGTGTTTGTAAAGCTTTCCATGTTAAGTTGCCTTTTTCTTGACTCAGCATTTGTTTGGTTGTGTAAACCTATTTTCTAGATTTCTGACAAAGTTGGTCCTGATGGCTTCTACCTGTTTTTGTTTTTTTTTTTTTTTAAATAATTTACATGGAGAAAGGGGTGTTTGGAGCTGCCTACTCCACCATTTTGCTCTATAGCAAAATGGTTTTTAAAACATGAGCTACCATCAATCTGTTTTTTTCCTGGAGCAAGAATCCTGGCCTAACTCACCATTCTCTGCCTGGTATACCCCTGGCCATCTGGCAGCAGGCTTTGTCCCTCAGGGCCACTTCTTTGGCTCTGTCATGTTTTTCATCCTCTATCCATCTCCTCCCTCCAACACACCTAGGACTGCCTTGTGCCATCTCTGCCCTTAGCCCAACCTTCCCTGGCCACACAGGGTCTGAACAGGGTACTCTGCCCAGATGTCCTGAGTATGACAAAAGGTTCCATGTAGTTAAGAGTGTCTTCTTGTATAACAGCCACCATCAGATCCCAGTAAGGAAAGCTAACAGTGAGTAACCATCCTGATCACTGCTGAGAGGTCCACAGAAGAGGTGAGTTAGTGAGTGGTGTGCAAGAAGGACTCTCTGGTATCTGACGGGGATGGGAGCAGCTGGGCAGTGTGAATGGAACAGGGCCAAGGCTTGGATTAGGGCAGAGACCTGAGGGCACGGACTACCACCAGCCTGGTGAGTAAGTTAGGCAGGGCTCAGCTGGTGACCATCATGTCACACCCCTCTATGTCGGTGAGGAAAGCAGTGTCCCACTCAGGGCACCAGGGCAGCCAGGTGCCAGGCCAATTTCCTCTCTTGGCCCCTTGACCTCCAGCCTTGGCCCCTCAAGTCCACAAGGCACTCTGCCCCTAATGGTGACACACAGACCTCCTGAGGTAAGTGCAGGGTGATGTAGACAAAGTCTCCTCAGAACAAGGGCATCAGTGGGGAACTCACACCCAGTACCTGGCTGCTGATGGTGAGGGGGGGTGGCTTCTGGCTCAGCGTCACCACAGCAGAGGGGACCATGAAGTGCAGATCCAGGGTGGGTCACAGCGGGAGCATCACTCACACAGGCCTGTGTTCTGGGGGTCCAAGGAGATGGTCCAGGGACTGAGGGTTCCATTTCTGCCTCTTCAGGGCGTACTCTGAGGCTGGGCATGGCTGGGACCTGGAGACCAGCAAGGACACAGGTGAGTGTGCAGAGGGGATAACTCCAGGGGTTCACCCACCCACCAGGTAGGGGTCACTGCCTTCACCCCTGCAGCCTGAGACCTCTGGAAGGCCTGGTGATTGGTGCCACATTCCCTGATCTTGGAACCAAGGGAAGGGTGAGCCAGCCACGAGGACACAGACTCACAAGCCAGGGCCACAGGTGGGAAATGGTGAGATGCTGACCACAGAGCAAGGTGAGCACACAGTGCCTTGTTGGCACCACCTGGAAGGGCCCAAGCTTTCCCTGATAAGAGGAAAGCAGCTCCCATGGAGCCTGTGCCTGCTGTGGTGGGCTTGTTCCTGACACAATGCCCTGAAGGTGGACCACTGGACCCACTCACGGGGGAACAGCAACTCCAAAGGTTGGGCTGCCAGGGGTAGCCTGAGCTGCAGACATGCACAAAATCATCACAGTGCCACCCTATTGGTCAGCCCTGAGTTGTGTCCCCCTGGCAGCATCCAGAGTGGGTGTTCCCATCCCCAACCTCCTGGGCTGTCCTCCCACTGCACCAGTGGCTCCCTCCCAGACTCCTCATCTCCCTCTTCATGTTGGTGCTCCAGGGTTCACTTCTGTATCTACACCAACTTCCTTGGTTAATCTGTCCAGTCCTGAGGCATCAACATCATTTATCCCGTGAAGACTCTCAAACCTGGGCTCATCTCCAGGTTTAAGTGGTCTCTCTGAGCAAGGGACAGGACATTCCCACCCAGACACATGATGGGTTCCCCACATGGACCAAGTTACTGATTTCCTCCACCCCTCCCACTACCCTGTCTCTGAGCAAATGCACCATGCCCTGCCCAGCAGCCCATCTGGGAGTGGGGCAACATCCCTCCGCCCCTTATTCATATTGTACCATGAGCAGGTACCAGTGACCCGTCTGCCCTTCAGGGGTGGAGAAGATGAGGCAAAAGCCCACTGTAGACACTGCCTGCCAACCCTTGGACTGAATTTCTCCTCTTGGGACACACGCTTTCAGTGTTTCCAAAACACCCACTATATGCCAGCGTCTATTCCAGGGACAATGTGACCATCACCCTCATGGGTTTCAGTGGGGAGACAGATAATAGCAAATGCATCAGTGAGATGGGCAAGTGCTCTGGGCACAGGTAGCAGAGAAGGGGTGGAGCCTGGGGCAGGCGGGCATTTAACCAGGCCCAGAGAAGAGAGGGTTTAGGCCATGCCTGGCTGGAAAAGTAGAAGAAAGCAAGGGTGAGATGGGGCAGAGGTGTGAACAGAGCTCAGAGACAGTTGCTGGGGGACAGACTATAAGAGGTCTTGACTGCCTGGTGAAAGTGAGACATCAGCCACATTTCTACATTGGGAGACAGAACTAATGAAACATCTTAGGAAGAGTCACCTGGCGTGGGCACTCAGAGGGATGGTGCATAAGATTCAAAGCAGGGAAAGCACTGACTCAAGGCACTCATCCATGTAGCAGCAGACAGAGAAGATGATGCTTCCAAGGGGCGAACCTTCACTTTCTTCCAAGGGAAGAGTCAATCATTTGTAACATTTATTCAGTTCATTTTATTTTAAAATCTTCAAGTCATTATCACTGTTTCTGAATAGGGGCACAGTCATATGGCTCAAAATTCAAAAGGTTAAAGAGGACTTAAGGTGAAACATCTCCCAGCCAGCCACACTACTCCTTCCCAGTTTCCAATGTGTCCTTCCTGATTACTCTAAGCTTACACAAATACGTGTGTTTTTTCTTTGCCTTTTTATTATAAATTGTACCAAACTAAGCTCATTTAAAAATTTTTATTTATTTATTTATTTAGGGCTGAGTTGGATCTTTGTTGCTGCACGCGCCCTTTCTCTCGTTGCAGTGAGCGGGGGCAACTCTTTGTTGTGGTGTGTGGGATTCTCATTGCAGTGGCTTCTCTCGTTGCGGAGCATGGGCTCTAGGCGCCCAGGCTTCAGTAGTTGTGGCTCGCAGGCTCTAGAGCGCAGGCTCAGTAGTTGTGGCGCACGGGCTTAGTTGCTCCGCGGCATGTGGGATCTTCCCAGACCAGGGCTCGAAACTGTGTCCCCTGCATTGGCAGGCAGATCCTTAACCACTGCGCCACCAGGGAAGCCCCGAAAACTAAGCTCATTTTACATTTTGTTTTTCTCACTTCAGTATTTGTGGGATCTTGCCCAGGAGGACACAGACTGATCAGTGGTAGCAGACTGCTCCTCCTCACCCATGTCCACATCCTATCCCTAGAACCTACACTACACAGCGAAAGAGATTTTGCAGAGGAAATTAAGTTTACGGGCCTGGATTATCTTGGTGGACCCAACCTAATCACATGAGCCGTTGCTGACTCAGATGCACAGGTCATATGCAAGGAGTGGGGCCTCCAAGAGCTAAGAACAGTCAGCAAGGAAAAAGCAACCTCGGGAATTGGATTCCACCAGTGAGCTTGGAAGCTGAGTCTCCTGGCTAAGGGCTCTACCTGGTACTAAGCAAAGATACAACTGTGAAGACCAGCAGCCACTTGTCCATAGCAGGCGTCCACGGGATGGGCATGACCCAGCCTCAGTCCCACTCCCTTGGGGGAGAATAAATTCCTCCCCATCCCCAGAGTCCCTTCTCCACCTGGAGGGCGAATCCACCACCGACTGGGCCTCCAGGCAGGACACCTGGTGCCAAGCGACAACCCCATTCATTTCTCACCCGGCTCCGTACAGTTCCGACGTTCGCACCAATTCCTGAGGCCCTTCCTCCGCCCCAACCCCGCGCGTCAGAACACTATTCGCGCACACTTGCCCGTCGCACTGTAGCAGCCGCGCCACGCGGTCCCGCAGCCCGGCTCCAGGTCAGGGGTTGCTCGGCTCCGCCGCGCACCCTCTGCAGGGCGCCCCTCGCACGCCCTCCCGGGAGGGGCCCTCGAAGGCTGTGACCCGCCCACGCCCCTTTACGGACCCCCGCGCACCGAGCCTAGGCCTCCCGGGGCCGGCACCCACCGCGGCGGCATCGGAGTGACGAGGGAGCGCGGTCAGCAACGCCGAAACGCCACCACGGCAATCGCCAACTCCGGGAGTGGCTCCGGGAACAGAGCAAGGCCGCGGGGCCCAGGCCACTCGGCCCTTAGGCGGACCCCGGAAGTCCCGCTCCGACTTCCGGCTCGCGGACCCGCCCAGCCCAGCGCAGTGTGGCCGCTCTAGACCGCGGGAGGACGAGCGACTCGGTGGATCCATACTTGACCCGCGCGAGGTGCCAGGAGCCGCCGGGAGCCCCGCGATCAGAGTCGGTTCGTGCAACTAACCAGGGTGGCAACTACCTAAAAAAAGACAAGCGATTATAAATGCAGGGAGAACTAGGGACTTAGATACACAGGTACCTAGAATCGGAACAGGTTTTGCTTGATAAAAACAGGATGATGCACGTGGAAGAAACTGAATCCCTCAATCAGTAAATGATTCGACAGATAGATGGGAAAATCTCAAATTCCTTAAGTGGGACTGTCCATGAAACATTTACAAAAATTGATTATACAGTTAGACATAAAGAATACAAATATTTTAAAGTATGCATTTTAAACTACCAAAATTAGAATAGAAATACATAATAAAAAGTTGACTCCCAAAACTCTTTAACTATTGGAGTTTACGAAACGCTATCTACATAACCTTTGAATCAAAAATGATACTAGCTGGAAAATTGCAGACTATTTATAAAGCAATGAAAAGCAAAACACTTAATTCTCACACCTACGGAACCCAGTGTAAAGTGTAAAATATATAATATCCACTGAATATTTTCAGAGAAAAATATATATGACTATATCGCCTTAAATACTTTTTCTTTATTAAAGAAGACAAAAGCATTTATCCTCAAGAAGTTAGAAAAAGGAGCATTTCTCCGAACCAGCAATAACCAATCAGATAATGTAACAAAAATGAAATGTCTTGGGACTTCCCTGGCGGTCCAGTGGTTAAGACTCCATGCTCTCAATGCAGGGGGCCCGGCTTCGACCCCTGGTCAGGGAACTAGATTCCGCATGCCGCAACTAAAAAAAGGTCCCGAGTGCCGCAACTAAGACCCGGTGCAGCTAAATTAACAAATATTAAAAAAAATGAAATATCTTCCACAATAGCAACAAAAACTATGAAATACTGGGGAATTAACAAAGAGCACTCAAGTTTGTACGGCAGGTTCCCCTATGCAGTGACCAGGGACCGGCGTTCCTTGGCTGAGGATTTTCCGCTTGCTGACTCGGAGGGGAAGAGCAGAACACATAATAGGGATAAGAAGCTGCTTCTCCCAGTCTTCCCACGTGGCCGCCTGCTGTAGCAGTATGCAGCCCTTGCCAAGAGTACAACCCAAGTCCCATCCCGTCCCTGATGCAGCTCAGGTGAGTCCCTCTGGACAAGGTGCAGCCTCTCCACCAGGTCGTATAACTAAAGGGCAAGTTGCCTGCCCCCTGACACCCAAGTTGCAGTGTGGAGAAAGAGGATGGGAAACACAGCAGTGTCCAAACTATGCTGGCTGGGTCCGAAGAAAAGTCTGATGTGGGGTTGTTGTGCACACTGTGTAGATATTTTATTTTTTAATATTTATTTATTTATTAGAAAAAATCTTTTGGCCACGCTGTGGCATGTGGGATCTTATTCCCCAACCAGGGATCGACCCTGCGCCCCCTGCATTGGAATCGTGGAGTCTTAACCACTGGACTGCCAGGGAAGTCCCTGTAGATATAAATATATATATATTTATATATATATATATAACATATATATAATATATATAAATACATATATATAGAAATATATAAATATATATATTTCTATATATATATTTCTAAATAAATTTATTTATTTATTTTGTCTGCATTGGGTCTTCGTTGCTGCGCGTGGGCTTTCTCTAGTTGCGGCAAGCGGCGGGGGTTACTCTTCGTTGTGGTGCTTGGGCTTCTCATTGCGGTGGCTTCTCTTGTGGAACAAGGGCTCTAGGCACGCAGGCTTCAGTAGTTTGGGCACATGGGCTGAGTAGTTGGGGCTCGCGGGCTCTAGCGCACAGGCTCAGTAGTTGTGGTGCACGGGCTTAGTTGCTCTGCGGCATGTGGGATCTTCCCAGACAAGGGCTCGAACCCATGTCCCCTGCATTGGCAGGTGTATTCTTAACCACTGCACCACCAGGGAAGTCCCTGGTAGGTATTTTAAATGCAATGATTTCACACGTGTAAGTGACTTTAGCCCTCATCTCTGTGCAGGGTGTGCAGAATCTCCTGTGGGCAACTCCACATGAGTGCTGGAGCCCCTCTCCCTGGCAGGGAGGAGCTCCAGGACAGCACCCGGTACCCAGACTCAACTCCAGGAGGAGCTCTATGGGCCCTGGGCCTCATCAGGTCTGACTTGGCCCTCCGGGGGCCTTCCTTGTCCATGACCCATCCTCTTGCCCACCTGCGGAGGGAGGTGATAGGCTGCCCTGGCTGGGACTGTCCAGATTTACAGGGGCCTCCTCATTGACAGTTGGAAGCCTGGGTCAGCTTCTTGTCTGCATACTTCCATTTAGTTCCACATGCAAAGGCCCCACCTAGTCACAGGTTAAAGCCCGAGGTCCCTTGTCTTTTATTTATTTCCCTCTATATGCTTGTCCTCCTCCTCTCTCTCTCCAGCTCAAGGTACCTTGAGACCACCTGCAATGCCAGGCCTGCTTACGAGACTTGGTCAGCACAAATCACAGGCCATAGGCAGAGGGAAACTCCCCTTGTCCATCTCTGCTCTCCTCCACCTGTGCCTCCATCTGCCTTCCTGCAGCCTGAGTCTCTCTAGGGGGGCTCTTTTGAAAGTGGCAAGAAGTAACCAACACTTGCCAACATTCCAAACAATTCTGAAACAATTTCTCTAGGGTTATAGTTTTAGTCACACGTTGTCTACTCCTAATACATCATAAGCAAGGGTCATACCAAATACTTTTCCATGCATAGCAAGGGTCACCAGCTTTCTACCTGTAACACCTCTGCCCTCACTGCCTGATCATTAAGCCAACTGCACATGTAGTAGGTTCTGTTTCAGCACCTACCTACTGCCAGGTATCAAGTACTGGATTAGTTAGAATAAAGCTCAGCTGATGTAAAGAGGCTCAAAACTAACATTGGCTTCAGTGAGACAGAGGGCTGTTTCTGTCTTCTGTGATAGACCACATGGCTGTGGTGGCTGTCCTCTTGAAGATGGAGGGGCACAGGCCCCTTCTACCTGAGGGCTCCACCCTGCCCAGAGCTCAATCACCATTTCAGCCAGTGGGAACAGGACAAGGTGACACCTTGAAGATGCACGTATCCCTTCTGCCTGTGACCCACATGCTACATCTAACAGCATTGCCACTTGGAAACATCACCTTTGCTTGGATGGGCAAGTGTCAGGTAAAATTTCATGTCTGAAAAGGACAGGGAGAATGCAAAGACAGTCAGGAAGAACCAGCAGGCTCTGCATGTCCACCACAGGGGAAAATAACACAGTCAACACAAAACCAGGCAGCAACATCAGAAAACTAAGGAGGAAAAAACTGATAGATGTCCAAGACAAAAACCCACCATAATGTGTCCATTGAAAAGCACGTTTGAATAGAATATGGTTGATCATAGAGCCTTTGACCAGGCCTCTGCCCAAACCCCATCTCCAGTGGGCCTCAGGTTCTGGTCAGGGGTGGGGTGTAGGCTGGTGGTTAGAAAGTCACCACCTCAGGACCACTGGCTGTCCCTCTCAGTGTCAGCACATCTACCTTTGTTTTTCTGTGACAGTTCAGATTGGCTGAAAAGTAGTGTTTTTCATCAACTTTGCAATAAAATCATTTAATTCTAAACTAATTCATGAGATGGTGTTGTTTTTACTGTAATACATAATAGACCACTAAGAAATGTATTGAGAAGAAGTTATTTAATAAATTTAGAAGAAAAAAAAGGGGGAAAAAACTGAAAATAAGAATGGGCCATAAAAACTATCCAAAATTGCTTTTCACAAGACAAACTATATAGTGAAGCCTGAAAATTTCTGTTAAATGGTTGATTGCTAAAAAACAAAACCAAAACATAAAACTAGATAAAAGCAAAAAATGAAGAAGAAATCAAAACTAGTTGTTACGGACTGAATGTTTGTGTCCTCCCAACATACATTCATATGTTGAAGCCTAACTTCCCAAAGTGATGGTATCTGGAGGATGGACCCCTGGGAGGTAATTAGGTTTAGATGAGGTCATGTGGGCGTGGCCATTGACAGAACTAGTGTCCTTATAAGACACAGAACTAGAGTCCTTATAAAACACTGCAAAAAAAAAAAAAAAAAGAAAAAGAAAAGAGGAGAGCTGTAGAGAGAGGTCCCGTCTTCTTGGAGAATACATAAGTAATCATGTATAGAATGTCGGTAGAAATATGGACAGTAGAGGCCATTCTGGTGAGGCCTCAAATGGAAAAGAGGAACATGCTATCGGAAATTTGAAGAAAGGTGACCATGGTTATAAAGCGGCAAAGAACTTGGCTGAATTGTGTTTGTGGGAAGTAGAACTTGAGCAATAAAACTGGATTTTTAGCTGAGGAGATTTTTTTTTTTTTTGAGGAGATTAAAAAAAATATTTATTTGGCTGCACTGGGTCTTAGTTGCGGCACACGGGATCTTTAGTAGTGATATGTGGGCTCTTAGATGTGGCATGTGGGATCTAGTTCCCTGACCAGGGATCAAACCTGGGCCCCCTGCTTTGGGAGTGTGGAGTCTTAACCACTGGACCACCAGGGAAGTCCCTAGCTGAGATGATTTATAAGCAAAGTGTTGAAGGAGTGACTCTTAGAGTAAAATGTGAGAGGAGTGAAGTGAATTGAAGAGCCATTGTTAAGCAAAAAGGAACTAGAATGTAAAGATTTGGAAAATTCTCAGCCTGTCCATATTGCAAAAAATGAGAAAGTACGTTTGGAAGAGGACACCACGGATGTGGCTAGTTTATTACTCAGTAAAGAGATTATGGGATTATATGAGCAGAAACACTTCTGAGATCCCGCAGGACTGAACCATAGAGCTATTTAGCTATGATGTGCACTTTTCTGCAAGACATGGGAAGAATGGTCATAAAGGCGATTCAGGTATCATCAGGGTCACCTTCTCGGTTTCAAAGGGGGAGCCCATCACCGTGGTTTCAACAGGCCAAATAGTGGCCAACTGATGCCTTGGGGGGTGTTCTCTGGAGGCTTCTCTCTCTTTTTTTTTTGCGGTACGCGGGCCTCTCACTGTTGTGGCCTCTCCCGTTGCGGAGCACAGGCTCCGGACGCACAGGCCCAATGGCCATGGCTCACGGGCCCAGCCGCTCCGCGGCATGTGGGATCTTCCCGGACCGGGGCACGAACCCGTGTCCCCTGCATCGGCAGGCGGACTCTCAACCACTGCACCACCAGGGAAGCCCTCTGGAGCCTTCTTGATGCGACCCCAGGGGGGTCACTGCTCACTCCCCATGGCTCCATCCTGCGGAGGCCCCTCACTGCTTTAACACCGCAGAGTTTGCTCCCTCACTGTGCCAGCAGCAGCCCCACCGCTCCTCTCCAGGGCACCCCATTCTACACCTGGGGCCTCAAGTGTTCCCAGTGGCCAACACCATGCTGTCTTCAAGCAGCCCCACATTTTGAGGACTAGACTCCCGCTCCCCAGCAGCCCTCCTGTACCCGCCCCAAAGCCTCACTGCAGGTGCATGCACTGTCTTTCTCAGACCTTGGGGCCCATGCTTCATGCCCTCGTGCGGACTCCCCTCAACTCACTGCCCTCCACGCCCTTCCTGCTGACCTTACCCAGCCTCACTGCTAGACTGGCCCTGGCTCTTTTGGTTCGGGATGTCACAGAAGACTGTCTGCACTTGCCGCCCACACGTGTGCACGCCTGAGACAGCCTGGCTCCGGCCCCTCTCCCACCTTCCCCAGGGCTTTACGGGCCAAGCATCTGGAGGTGTGAGAATGAACGCGTGGGTTGAATGGAAGCTCCGTGGGGCTCCCAGCTTCCACGTTGATTCTCTGCTGCTTCCTGGGTCTCAGGGCTGCCGTAGCCTGGTTCTCTAGTTTTTCTCACAATAAATGCCATGCAGAAGACTGGCAGGTCTGCTGCCTCAGGGAGGATCTGCTAGAGGTGGGTTCTGGGCAGCCTGCACTCCCTCCCACTGCCCTGTTCTCCCTTAGCTCCCGGGACCTAGGGGAGCTGTCAGTCCTTGGAGCCTGGGTGCACTAGATCAAAGCCTGTGATCCCAAACCCAGAAATCTGATCCCCTAACTTCTTCCCAAGGGTGTGCAGTTGGAAGTAAGAGGTGGGGAACGAGTGACTTGAGATTTCTCCATGGTTGGCCAGTGTTTGAAACACGCAGTGACCACTGGTCTACATGAAATGCTTAGGGTATGGAAGCAAATAAAGACCAGTCCTCACCCTCAAGCAGGCCCGCAGTGTTGAGGGGGAAACAACTGTGCCCATCACAGGGCACGCAGCATGCACGGCTTGGGGACCCGGGCCCTGCAGCTACTTGCTGTATTCTTCTAAGATGAGAGCTTCCTGAGGTGTTCCTTCAGCCGTAGTAGATGGAAAGGATACCTTACTTCTTCTGTTCCATGCCCAGCTATTCTACTCCCTTCCCCCCTCTATTTTTCTTCATAGAAAAACAGAATGTTGGAGCATTCACCACCGTCCATTTATCTGCTCACCATCTTTCTCCCATGCTAGAATGTATGCTCTATGAGGGCAGGGATTTTGTTTCATTCACGGCTCTGTCCCCAGCATCTAGAACCATACTCACAATAGGTACTAATTATATATGTTTGTGATTACATGAACCCATGAATCAACAATACTAGTTCTCTGTTAAGGTAAGAGAGTGCTCTCTGGGAAAAAATGATGCCACAACGTTCCATGGGTTATCACACATAAATCTCTCTGTAATACGAGTTGCCCCACACCCCACCCCCTCTTCTTTTTTACAAATGAGAAAACAGGCCAGTGAGGTAGAGGTAGGATTATTACCCAGGCTGTTCCTCTCCAAAGGCGATATGCTCTTTCTACAGTTCTTGCTGCTCTGACAAGGGTGGCAGGGAAGAGAGCTGGCTTTGCTCTGCCCCTGCTGTGTTCTGAGCAGCACACTGGTTACTCTGTAAACTTGGTTCTACCTAACCCCCTAATACTCCTTCAGAGATTGGTATTTTTATCCCCATTTTGCCCACAAGCACAGTCTGAGAGTTTAGTTTGCTCAGAGTAATCCAGTATACAAGGGGGGAGCTGGACCCACCTCCTGTCCTGTCTAATCCAAATATTTCTATCATAACAGCCCTCGCTCCATGAGCCAGAGGACTCACGTGAGGATTCTGACATGGTCAGTGTGTGTACCCCTCCTATGTATTCTTGATCTGGGTAAATACCATGGGGTGATTTTTGGGTCCCTCCGATCCTACCATGAGATGGTCCTGAGCTAAAACTTCATTTGCCCGTTGACTCCCTAAGCTCCTACACTGGCTGCTGAACAAGATTTTGAATTAACATCAATTCAGAGCCAGAGTCCAGTAACCCCTGCCATAGCCCAATCAACCTCAGGCCACTTATACTCTGACAAAGTCAGGGTTATAGATCCATTACAGTGAGGGCAACAAACACACGAACGACAAGTGTCTCACCAAAGAAAGGAAAACAGAGTTGTTACAGGACTTGGGAGGGGTGGAGTTTAGGTGAAATCTAAGTGGAGCAGTGTCTTGATAGGCAGGCAAGGCAGGGCTGAGTCATCGTGGGCCATCCTCAGGTCTGGACTGTGAAATGGACCTAAGCTCCTGTTTCCTTGGAAACCACAAAATTTAGATGTGGAACGTGGTGTCCAAAACTCATTATCTGATTCCAGCTGTAAATCAAGGCTGCTCCTCTGTGTCAGTGACTTAGATCCAAGAGTGGGGTGTTTCATTCTTGATGTCGTTTCCAACACTTGCTGATGTTACAGAATAAAGTTTCTCCACAAGCAAGAAAGCAGAGGCAGAATGTTGCATTTTGTAGCTGCACATCTCTTTGGGAGAAATATTGTTTCCTATTAACTCTGAAGCTGGTTTTTTTATCTGTGTCTGTTATTCTAGCCTGATGAACAGTTTACCAGATTTTTTCTTTCTGAGTCCGAGCTAATTTTTACTTTCACATCCTTGAAAAGTGTGGGTATTTCCTGTCTTCTAATGTACAGTTACCCCATCAAATGGTCACATTCCCTTTGGGGGAGAGAATAAAACATAGTATAAATTTTGGGAAGAGTATCAGGGTCTTTCCCCAAGGGAAAGCTTGCCTCTTCTTCTTTCATGAGGTTCAGGTGTCTTTTCACCAGATTTAATGTTTTTTTCACTAGTATTGATATAACCTTTAGTAGGCTGCCTACTTATTTCAGTCACCATCACCATTATCCAGGGCCAAAACATGTGGTCAAACAATTCTATTACTACTCTTGCCCTGGGCCTGTTACAGTGACATGACTGCCCTGTCTTTGAAAGGGTTACATGCTACTGTCTGCTATTTGACCACCCCCACTGAGCATGGAAACCATTTTCATGACAGCCCCTCTTACCATCATTCCCAGCCTATAGAAAATAGCCACTGTAGTCTTTCATGGATGCTGGCACGCCCATCACCAACGCATTTCTCAAAGCCTGGGTGAAAGAAGTGTCTCTAGACTCTCCTGGAGGACACAGGCAGGGGTGGGTGGGCAGGTCCCACAGCATCCACTCCAGCATTCCCATCGCCCGAGCCTCTGACTGTCCTGCACTGTGAATTCAGGCAGATCTGACATACCAGCCTCATCAATGCAGGCCACACCGCATACAGACTTCCATCAGCCAGTCACTGCTGAGATAGCTCCCTGAATTAGCCATCTGCCATGTAACAAATTCAGTACATTCTCTCCTCTAGTCTAACAGCCCTAGAATCTATTCCCATTTACATTACCCAGGTTTCTGTTGATAGCAAACTGACAAAGTCTTGCCATTCTTTGCTACGAGGCATTCCCTCTCAGGTCACACTGCACTCATCCCCTGAGTACGCTGGGGTTCAGTTGCTAGAAGCAATCAAAATTGGCGTGTATTTAGGAAAACCCACATTCCACTGCAAGGTGACAGCTCAAGAATGTTGAGGCGGGTAGCTGAGGGTAATTCATTCTGATAAAGTTTTCCATTGTATGTATGAATAAAACCTTTTGTCTTTCCACCTACATTAGATTGTTAGCAGGTATTGCTATTACAAACACAGCTGCTATGAACATTTTGGGACACATCTCCTGGTTTTCACGCAAGTCTCTGCTGTGTGTATGTGTAGGAGTGGAATTGGGTTGTGGGCTATTTGCGTCTTTATTAACAGTGCTGGAGTATTTTCCAGTGTGTTGTTCCAGCTTCATTCCTATCAACAGCGTGTGAGAGTAACTGTTGCTCTACATTTTTTGCAACACTTGTCGTCATCAAACTTTTAATTTTTGCTAATCTGGCGAGTGTAATGCGGCGCCTCACAGTGACATCATTTTGCAGGCCCGCGATTACTAATGAGCTTTGCCCATCTTTTCATGCAGGTCGGCTGTGGGAATACCTTGAGCAGTGGGGAAGCTTTAGCAGGTTTTGTAGCAGAGGCTGGTGGCGGAGGCAGGAAATCCTGGAGGCTGGACACAGGGGTGCTAGACCACGTGGTGCAGCCCCCATGCTAGGGACAGGGCATCTGCCAGCACTTCTGCCCACTGCTGAAGGAATGTCTCCAGGAGTCAGGCCTGGAACACAACTGCTGAACCCTAGCTCTTCTGTAGAGCTCACAGACTCAGGAGCAGCTGAGATGGCCCCCCACCCCAAGCCCACATTTTAGGGACTTGGAACCTCAGTCCAGATGCCCTTGTGTCAGCATCTTAGTGCACCATCCCAGACCTACCCCTGTCCCCCCACCCCCTGCACTCACTCTAACCCTCTGTCCAGACCAGGCCACACCTGGCACGATGCTCCAACACCTGGAGATGTGGCCAAGCCCAAAGCCGATGCTGCTAGGACTGAGTCCCCAGAGCAGGTTGCTAAGGTCGGGGCAGGACTTGCCCAGGCCAATTCTGGTGCCTATTTCTCCCATAGAGCCTGGTGCTGGTTGGGGGCTCATAAGTTCTGCTAAGAGCAGTAGGTTCCTTTCCAGCCCCTTTCCCATTCACAAGGCCCTCCTGTCCTCCAGCTATCCCTTCCTAGGTCGCTACCTACATGGCCTTCTAATGCCCCCACGCCCTATTCAAGGATCTGCTCTTGTCCACTCAACAAATACAGTAGCCCCAGCAGCACCATCCTGCCCCTCTGGACACAGCCAACTGGTCAGGTGTTGACATCCAACCCAGGTGGGCCAGAGTCCATTCCCCAAACTCTGCACCCATGGCCACATTCATTGGAGTCCCACAGGTTTATGGGTACGTGAATGGACACCAGACCAGAGACTGGACAGCATCCTCTCCTTAGAATATGAATTAAAATACTAAGTTCCCAGCCTTATTCTGGCAGGTCTCTTGGAAGAAGCAGATGTGAACCCAGTAACTGTGGTGGCAGCCAGTTTTTCAGCCCAGTGCACTATTAAACTGAGAAGGCAGGTCTGCAGGGAAACCAGGATACAATCCAGGGGTGGGAAATCCAGAAACCTTTCCAGTTCCTGACTGCAGCTGTTTCCTCACCTGGGGCCCCGTAAGACCCCCCTGGATCCTGACAGATGGTGCTCCCTTCTTTGCTCAGGTTATCTTAAGTAGGTGTCTGTTACTTACAACTAGGAGCCCTAGTGCCCACAACTAACCCCTCAAACTTCCATCCTGCAGTTTTCTTCTGGTCCCATCTTCAGATACACAGAAGATGCTGCACGTATGCAGTGTTAAAGTGAAAACATCCCAGTGCAGTCCCGCTGCCTGGAAACTCAGGTCCTCAGACTCAAGGCAGCAGCTTGAGTCACTTGCTACCCACTCTTGCATGAACATAAGCAATAATGGAATCCACCCGCTACCTTTCAACGCTTGTGAATAAACGCATGAAACTCAAGTAAAACCTAAATTAGTGGGGAAAGAAGAAATGTCAACTACACATGATAAACCAGTAGGATTGGCAGGGGAACACACAACACATTAACAGGCACTTATGGGCAGACCATCATTTACAGCAGAAAGAGCAGATCTTGGTCCCCTTATGATTCACATCTTCAGTTGTGGTTCAAGAGCTAGTGGTGGAGGTCAAGGACATGGGTCATCCTCAGGAGTCCACCACACCAAGGCATCAGTGGAAATACCATAAGACAGGCAGACACAAGAAAAGTGAAGGGCTCCTGTGACCCCTCAGCACCTGCCCCCACTGTCTGGGGCGTCCTTTCTCCTGACAGCAAAGGCCACCCGAAGTCTCTGGGAATTTTACCTAATAATCCCATGTTCTGGCAATAGGCAGACACCAGAACTAACAAAACAACTCTGGATTTACAAATATGACACTCCTGACACCCACACAGGGAGCAGGTCCTGGCTGGGCCCCATGACCCACACCCTCATAGTGACGGCTGTCTGCCAGGAAGGCTGAGTCCTTGGGCAGCTCCTGCCGCACAAGCTTGAAGGTAGGGGCCCTTCTCAACACCCCCACACCAACCCCACCTACTGCCAATGTCCGGCCCCCAAGTCCGGTTAGGCTACAAAAGTGTTTCATGGGGAGCAGATCATCCAAACTGCAACCAACTCTACTAGTTCAATGAGTAGTAAACAATGTCTTCCTCCAAGTATTAACTGCCCTGAGTTCCTTCCAGTCATAATCCCACACAGCCTGTGGCAAGAACTACCAATACATGGAGATCTAAGGCAGGAGACTCCACCCGCCTGCTGTGCAGCAGGTAGGTGAGAGAGAACACCTGTCACCTCACCAGAACAGCGGCTCCAGGGGGACCTGAAAATATCCTTATTCTTCCCCGTGTGAGGGTATTGAGCCCGACCAAATAGAGCAGCAGGAATAGGGGCATCTTCGGGATGAGCGCTAGACAGACGGTACGATGTCTGCTGACCAGAGCTCAACCTCCTGAATGTCAAAACTGTCCTGGCCACTGTCCATCTCCCTGTTTCTAGTACCTTTCAGGTGATGAAAGCCCGGGCCACAGGGGGGATTTTGGAAGGTTGTACATCTGCTGGCACTGTCACAAAACTCCTTTAGAAACAGCTTCTTCGCATCAACTGGGGAAACCGAAATGCCCTTCTCAACCGCAGGTAATCGGCTGGGTTTAAGACGCCAGGCGGCACCAGGTGGATGGGCGCCCTGTGCTCCTCACCATGTAGCACAGAGAGGCTTCGAACCGTCAGGAGACAGTCTGGCTCCAATCAATACTAATGCCATCGCCCAGCTAGGTAAGACTGGCTAACAGGGATATTTATGACTGAAATGGACAACATTAGCTATGTAAATAAAATTCAGTACATTTTGGGTAAAACGTTTAACTGAAAACTAAGACATAATCCAAACTCACTGCAGAAATTACTCATAAAGACGTTTTAGCCACACAACCTAAAACAGAGAATTAGAATAAAAGCTGAGGTTCTCAATTAAGTAAACTGTCCACCATATGTAAAGATGAATGTATAAAGGAAAAAACCCCACATATTTCCTCCCAATTTGGCATTCTAATTGTATGGCTGCAAGGAAGACACTGCCACAGCCTCCGAGTCCTTGTGTCTCTTGCAAGGACGCCAAGGAGATCCTTGGAGCAAGAACAGGGAACTTCTTTTCCTTCCTTCCAGAAGTCCTTTCTCTACAGCAGAAGGTGTAACTGGATAAAAAGCTCCAAGGCCCCATCTCAGACTGAAGCCAGGAGAGCCATGGGAGGAGCTTCTGTCACAGCTCAGGAGATGAAGGTGTCCAGTCACCTCAGGAAAAGACAGACATGCCCTCTCTTTTTGGAACATGGCAATCGGGCAATGATTAGTAAAGTCACAAGCCAGAGGCTCCCAACTTTGGACCATCTTCCCATTTTCCTTCATTGATAACACATCTACAAGACCTAGCCACCAAACCACATTAAGTGAAACATACAACTTCAATGGGCCAGAATTAGTCAGATGGGTCAGCCTCAGGACTGCAAGCTCCCTGCCTGGGGTGCTGGGGGTGCAGCGGGTGTGGGCCTGGGGCAGGTGCCCAGTGGGGGATCCACGACTGTGGGCGGCAGAGCCATGTGGTACCAGAGCCGCCCCCAAGCAGCCTCTCTGTGCCTCAGTCTCATTGTGAAACAGGGCTAATAAAAGTACCTACTTCACCGAGGTGATGTGAGGATTAAATGAGCAAACCCAGGAGAAGCATTCATCACAGTGCCTCGCACACACTAAGGTGAAAAGGCAAAGGTTTGTTGACTCAGTCAGAAATTTTGTCTAGCACATGATAACCATTATTATCACAGTGTATTAATTCCAGTTTTAAAAAATGTCAAAGCTATTTGTGGTGAAGTGTGCTTAGGAGAAGTATCATTAAGAGGCAGATTTTTCAATCAGCTCCTCAAAATTCTAAAACAAGTAAAGACCAATACTACTGCTATATAGACAAGAGCCTGGAAAATAAGGCCTGAGCCATAGGTCAAGTCAACATAAGGAAAAAAGGTCAGTGAACTTCTAAGAGAAAGTTTCTTCAATAAAGCAGGAAAATAGGAATAAACTTGTTATTGAAAAGGATACTATAAAGGAATAGAATGTCCAGCTATTAAGCAATTCACTGCTCCTCTTTCACTCCATTCTTACCCTGCCTTATTCATAAAGCACCGTCCCACTGCAGCCCGTGCCAGATCCTGTTAGCCCCTTCTCAAGGGTTCACACACGGTACCAGCTTCTCATCAGACTCTCAACAGCCACTTTCAATTGCCAGATTTGTTTCTAGAACTGTCTCTCACAGACTCCTTCTGCTGAATCTCTCATATTTATAACCCTTTTTCAGCCCACTTTGATGCTACTCTTTCCTCCACAAAAACAGAAGGAAGTGCCATAGAAACTTCTGGAGAATGGGGTTCTGAGGACACTGCAGCAAACCACACGTGATGAACCAGGGGCAGCCACTCTGAAGACTGTGCTCAGGAAATCAGCTCCCAGGATGTTTAGCATCACCTCAAGCATCAGGTGGGAGGACCACGGGCACTGAGACACCACTAATACAGCTCCCAGGAGGGACAAAAGCATGTTTACAGCATGCAGACAGGGGTCCAAGGCTGACAAACAGCCTGCATGATAACCTACCCACGAAAAGGTGCTTAATGCCGTGTCCCTGCCTCACCTGGAATCCTGTCCTCTGGCAGCAGGAGGACCTGCCCTCCTCACCAGAGTCTGCTCGGTGCGAGGCCGCCCAGTGAAAGGGAACAGCTCCAACCACTCACCTTCTCTCCCTCAGAAATGGATCTAGAATATACCAACAGAATCTGTAAGCTGTGTCCCAGGTCCCACGCGAGCCTGTGTCTACTTTATGCCTATCCCACCCCTCCAATTCACGGGTTTTTGTTTTCAAATTACCCTGTAGGAAACCCCAGTTTACATGAGTCACCTGACTTCCTAGCACCATCTCAACAGTTTGAATCTACACACAAGCCTTACCTCATTCCTTAACAAACTCTACTTATACTCATATGCCTTCTCACCTCTGTGGATTACCGGATGCTGAAAAGGGACAACCCCTTTGAAGTTAAAGGTATCATATCCCTCAAAATAGAACAAAAACATTTTGAAAAGGCCCTACAAACAAACAAATAAGAAAACCCCAACCCAATCACACTCGAAAGTTCAAGGATCTCAGTTACTTTTCCTGAAGCTGAAATAGATGATGAAGAGGAAAGAAAAGAAAGACAGGGGCCAAATGAAACACCTAACTGTACACTAAGGTCTGGTGCTATAAAAACATGATCTAGGAAAGTATATTTAAGTTGCATTCACTTAAAACACTCAAGCAGAGAGCCATCCTCTGGGTCTGAGGGAAGGCATGTTACCTTGGAACATTTACCACATAATTCAGCAGCCTGCCTTCAGTGAGCAGCACATTGGGAGATAGTTTAATTCCTTAAGAGCTGAATTTCCAAAAGGAAAGTCATAAAGTGAGCTTTCTTATCAGTAGAACTCTCCTGCTGTAAAACTGTGAAGAATGTATCAGACAGAGTGAGTCACTCTCCACTATGAACCTTCCGGTGCTGCATGAACGCTGCCTGTGCGCCAAAGAGCTCCCCACACTCGTCACGCCGACAGGTTTGCTCTCCACCGTGGAGTCTGTGAACTTTCTCATGACTAATAAGAGATATTCTCTGGTTGTAAGTTTTCCCACATCTACTACACATGTAAGGTCGCTCTCCACTGTGGATTCTCTGATGTCGAATGAGGTGAGAGCTTTGTCGGAAGGATTTTTGACATTCAGTGCATTTATAGGGCTTCTCTCCAGTGTGAATTCTCTGGTGTTGGATAAGGGACAAGCGTGCACTGAATGATTTCTCACATTCACTGCACGTGTAGGGTTTCTCTCCAGTGTGAACCCTCTGATGCTGAATAAACTGTGAATGCTGGCTGAAGGCCTTGCCACACTCACTGCACTCATAAGGCTTCTCGCCGGTGTGAACCCTGAGATGCTGAATGAGGGAGGAGCGGACGTTGAAGGCCTTCCCACAGTCACTACATGTGTAAGGGCTCTCCCCAGTGTGAATTCTTCGATGGCGGATGAGGTGTGCGCTCTGGCTGAAAGCTTTCCCACAGTCGCCGCACTCATAGGGCTTCTCCCCATTGTGTGTCCTCTCATGCTTAATTAGGGTGGATATCTGTCCAAAGGTTTTCCCACACTCGCTACACTCATAGGGCTTCTCTCCAGTGTGACTCCTCTGGTGCTGGATTAGGTGTGAGCCCTGACTAAAGGCCTTCCCACAGCTGTGGCACTCGTAGGGCTTCTCTCCGTTGTGCACTCTCTGATGCTGGACAAGGGAGGAGAGAACACTGAAGGCTTTGTCACACTCGTTACATTCATAGGGCCTCTCGCCATTGTGTGTCCTTTGATGGTGAATGAGATTAAAACTCTGGCTGAAAGCTTTTCCACACTCATTACACTCATAGGGCTTCTCTCCAGTGTGAATTCGCTGATGCTGAGTAAGGTGTCCCTTTTGACTGAAGGTTTTCCCACACTCATTACACCCATAAGGTTTCTCTCCAGTGTGAATTCTCTGATGCTGGATGAGGGACAGGCGAGCACTGAAGGATTTCCCACACTCATTGCAGATATAAGGCTTCTCTCCAGTGTGAACCCTCTTATGTTGAATAACTTGTGAGTGCTGACTGAAGGATTTTCCACATTCATTACACCTATAGGGTTTCTCTCCAGTGTGGATTCTCTGATGAACAATAAGGGTTCGGTTCAGGCTAAAGAATTTTCCACATTCGTTACACTCATAGGGCTTTTCTCCTGTGTGAGTTTTCTGATGTTGAATGAGAGACAATCGTGCGCTGAAGGCTTTGCCGCACTCAGCACAGTCATGGGGTTTCTCTCCAGAATGGGTTCTCTTATGCTGAGTGAGGTGTGACTGTCTCCGGAAGGCTTTCCCACACTCCACACACATGTATGGCTTCTCTGCACTATGCACTCTCTGATGATGGATCAGGTTAGAGCTATGACTAAAGGCTTTTCCACACTGACTGCACTCATGGGGCTTCACCCCAGTGTGAACTTGACAATGCTGAATGTAAGACGGACATGTGCTAAGAGCTTTCTCACATTCGTTAGCCTCACAGGGTCTTTCTCCAGTGTAAGTGTTACAGTGCTGCATGGCATAGGGACGGGCATGGGAAGCTCTGCCACCTTCCTCACACCCGCAGGGCTTCTCTCCACTGTGAATTCCCAGGTGCTTAATGAGAGCTCTGCTCTGACCAAAAGCTATTCCACACACAGCACACTTTTCAAAGGCTTCTTCTGGACTGTTAATCCTCTGGTTCTCACTGAAAACTGAACTCTGCCCAGGCACTTTCACAAACACATCTGCCTGACAGGCTTGTTCTCCTACACAGAAACTTTGGAGGTTAGTGAGGTCCTTACTCGTTTGGAAGTTTTCTACACATGACACACACTGGTGGAGACTTTTCCCTGAAGACAGTCTGCAGTTTCTGACAGAACTTGCATCTGCAGCGCAGTTTACCTCAGCTGCACTGAATTTCAGACCTCTTTCCCCCAAGGGGGTTTTCACATGTGTCACTGTCACTGGCCTGAAATTACTCTTCTGGGGGAAATCCTTCTTAAGTCCCTCCACTGCATATTTCCCCCAGCAATTATTTAGCTTTCCCTCAGTTTTAGTCATCTCTTCAAAATCAGATTCCTTGGAAATATTCCTTACAAGCTCTTCTAATTTTGTTCTCTGGGATTCCATTTCTTCAGAAATTTCCTGCTTTGGAGTCAATTCTTTTTTTTCCTTCCTAGAGACATAACCTGAAAAAAAAAAAAAAGAGTTACTCATGTTTTACTATGGGAAATACTTAGAGCATAAATAGAAACATTTATATGAAACAATTATCTCCTAGGAGGATTTGGATTTTCAGAATGCAAAACCAAAAATGACCTTACTGGGAAGAGAAAAGAGAAGGCGAGGAGAGAGAAGCATGCTCTCAGAGCAATGAAAGCTGGTGTGGGAAGGAAGGAGGGAAGGAAGGAGGGAGGGAAGAAACCCAAGGTGAAATGCCTCCATTTCAGATGGGCTAACCAGGCACAGATGGAGCAGGAACCTCGAGGTGTGACCTGAGGGAGAGGCGCCCTCAGAAGGTGAGGAGGGAGGACTTCCCTGGTGGTCCAGTGGTTAGGACTTCACCTTCCAATGCAGGGGGTGAGGGTTCCATCCCTGGTCAGGGAGCTCAGATCCCACATGCCTCAAACCAAAACATAAAACAGAAGCAATATTGTAACAACTTCAATAAAGACTTAAAAAAAAAAAGGTCCACATCAAAAAAAAAAAAAAAAAAAAGGCGAGGAGGGAGATGGGGAAGTCAGTGGTGGAGGCTTGGACGGTCAGCACCTACACTGATGTCACTGCTGCACACTCTGTAAAAAAGGCATCTTCCGTGGCTTATACATAACAGGCATTCAAACATTTGTTGAAAAGTAAATGTATCACAAATGATATATAATGAATGAAGGGTATACTGAGTAACACATAATGGGAAAAATTATTTGATGTGGACAACTTGGTTTCACAGAAGTAAATCATGGAAAACAGAGAAAAATAGAAACAAAGAAGCAACCTACCCATTCAAATAGCAGGTATAGCACAAGGCAAAAAAGCCAAATGTGTACAACAGTCCACACCACATGTTCCCAATGGATAAAAGTACCTGAAAATTTGTAAAAACTGTGACACAACTGAATTCTGAGACTCAGTGAAAGGAAATGTACCAAAACCAAAACCACCCAGCCAAAAGCACTGAATCATGTGGCTACAAAGACCAGTGGAAGGACAACCTGGTGAGAACTGTGAGAGGGTAGCCTCTCACAGTTTTGAGAGACTGCGAAAGCACAATGGACTCTCTCGTTTGTAAACAGTGGTTATTATTAAAGCTGTCACTTTCAGACTGTTTAGCCAGAACTGAGAGACTGAGCTGAAAATATTAACTGGGTGGGATCTAACACTGGGCTAAGTTGTCTTTGCAGAACTACGCCCAGTACTTCAAAGGGACTGATTTTTACCATTCAAGTCTGAAAGGTAAAAAGCAAACAATACTTCATTCTAGAAACCTAGGAGCAGTCTGAAGGGGCAGGTTGCGGATGGTAAAGGTCCTGAATTCCTGTGGCTTCTGTCAGGAGTATCTGAGGAGTTAAGAGTCTTCAACATCCTGGAACCAGAGTCTAAAAAGATGATCCTTGTCAAGAGGTGCTATTTCACCAGGTAGGAAACAGAATGAAGAATGTGACAAAAAAAGAGACCACAGAACAGAGTGACCTATGAGTCAAGAAGCAACGTCTCCGGGACCTCCTTGGTGGTGCAGCGGTTAAGAATCTGCCTGCCGGGGCTTCCCTGGTAGCACAGTGGTTGAGAATCTGCCTGTTAATGCAGGTGACATGGGTTCAAGCCCTGGTCTGGGAGGATCCCACATGCCGCGGAACAACTAGGCCCGTGAGCCACAACTACTGAGCCTGTGCGTCTGGAGCCTGTGCTCTGCAACAAGAAAGGCTGCAATAGTGAGAGGCCCGCACACCACGATGAAGAGTGGCCCCCGCTTGCCACAACTAGAGAAAGCCCTCGCACAGAAACGAAGACCCAACACAGCAAAAATAAATAAATAAATAAACTCCTACCACCACTTATAAAGAAAAAAAAAAAATCTGCCTGCCAAGGCAGGGGACACGGGTTCGAGCCCTGGTCCAGGAAGATCCCACATGCTGCGGAGCAACTAAGCCCGTGACCCACAACTACTGAGCCTGTGCTCTAGAGCTCGTGAGCCACAGCTACTGAGCCCGCGCACCACAACTACTGAAGCCCATGCGCCTAGAGCCCGTGCTCTGCAACAAAGAGAAGCCACTGCAGTGAGAAGCCCGCGCACCACAACGAAGAGTAGCCACCGCTCGCCTCAACTAAAGAAAGCCTGTGTGCAGCAACGAGGACCCAAAGCAGCCAAAAGAAAAAAAAAAGAAGCAACGGCTCACACCAGTTCATGCTGCTTCAGATGTCAGGGATCCTTGGTTGTCTGTTTGTATTTTAGTTTATTTTTAATTTACTTTTATTATTTTTTTAGTTCTTTTTTAAATTGAATTATAGTTGATGCCTGTTTGTATTTTAAATTGAGGCAATAAAAAGATACTTGGGAACCCTATGAATGAGGGTATTTATGAATCAGAAGGGCATTTGCATGAGATGGTGGCTTTAAGTCCAGGGCACCCCCAAATGCCAAAATTTGCAAGTCTTTACCTAGGGCTATTTGGTTTTTTGAGGCAATTCCTTTGTTTTTGCCCTAGGTAGAAGATATTTTACTGCTGGGTGTTCTTTGTACAGGGTTAGAGGAAGGAGGTGGTAAGATTAGTTGTCTTCTGTATTTAGAATTTTTAGCTGGTATCTCAGGATTCAGGTTTGACCTTTTTTTTTTTTTTTTTAAACCCTTAAAGTTTCTATGAAGAAACTCTTACTCATGAATTGTCTAGTTATCCTGAAGGATAACCCATTTAGTAAAAGCAGAATCAATCCTTGACTGTTTTATTTACTGGTTTTCAGAATAATGAACCAGGTCCCTAACATTCCTCAAAGGGGAACAATGAGTAGGGAATTTTCCCCTGAGTATCAGACCAGCCCTAACAAAGTTTAAGACCAACCCCTTAACATGGGAAGGTGATCCAATGGCATTTTATCTGTCTGCCAGAAGGAGACTTGATCCTCTTTCAAGAATGTAACATCATATAAAGCCTCTATAATTTTTAATCTATAATAACTGATACAATTGAATATCAGAAATCATGTTTTAAAAAAAAGACTAAACGACAAGAAACCAGGGGAAAAATATACAATTGAAACAAACCCACAGGCAATTCAGATATTATCAAGAACCAGCTTAAAACAAACAAACCATGATTAGTATATGTAAGAAAACAAAGAGATAGAGAATTCACTAGAAATCAAATGAAAACTGAAATTAAGAGTTCAACAGACAAGACAGTACATTGGCAGATAGCAGGTAACAAAACAAAGGATTACGTAACTGAAAGGTGCGTTAAGTAGTATCTGAAAACTATTCAGATTGAAACACAGCAAGGAAAAAAATAGGACAGGGAATACAGAAAAGAGCATAAGAAGCAGGTGCAACAAGGTAGAAAGTGTAATGTGTATATTCTCAAAATCCCAGAAGGAGAGGAGAAAAGGAATAGAAGAAATAATTTAAGAAATTTTGGCCTAGATTTTCCCACAACTGACAAAAGTCTATAAACTATAGATTCAGAAAGCTCGAAGAACCCTAAGTAATGTCAATGCAAAAAAGACCACACATGGGTATAACATAACCAAACTGCTGAAAACCAAAAAAAGAAATGTTAAAAGCAGCAAGAGGAAAAAGATGTATCACTTTCAAAGCAAAATAAAATCACAGGCTGACTTTTCGACTTCAGAAGTGGAAGACGGCAGACAGAAGGACATTTTTAATGTACTGAAGAATACAACTGCCAACCTAGTATTCTACGTCCAGCAAAAATATTCTTCAAAATTGAAAGTCAGGAAATTCCACTTTGATGACAGTGTAATAAACTCCATGGATCCAAGTCACAGAAAAACAAAGCTGGCAAGAACTATTAAAACAAAACAAAAAACCCAACCCCAACTAACAACCATTTTAATGTCTCTGGAAATTGTCCTAAGAGCAAAAAGCAAATGAAGAAACGGTTTTTCAAGAAAATCTACTAAAACTTGGCAAGAGCAGCAAGAGTGTGTGGCATGTGGGCCCTAACCCGCCGCACCTCCACCCGCCCAGCTCAGCATGACAGATGCTCTACTCCTCTTGGGTGGGGCCAAGAAGGGGCTCCCTCTCCCTGCAGCTCCCAGGAAAGCTCCCCACATCTCACCAGGCTAGGCCACCAGCACCTATCATCCCCTCCAACTCCAACCTAAAGAGGTGAAATTCCTGGTGAGTGTGGTTGAGAGGGTGGGGGATCCCTTTCTGCATCCAGCCTCCTTGAGTCACAACAAACCTCCAAGACTGACTTTTAAAAATACTGCTGCCCAGATTTTACTGGATTGGACTGCTAGGGCATTTTCAAAAACAACAGAGCAATTTTCACTACTCTCATTACTTCGGAAATTCCGAGGGTTTTAGGAGCTCTGTGCCAGAAACGGGATGAGGACCAAATACATACTTCTTATTATAAATCACAATATCACAGATAGAAATGTATTGCACGTGACAAAAACAGCACAAAGGAGGTGGGTAAGAGGAAAGATACACTGGAGTAAGGAAACGACAGCAGATGTAACTTAAATGCACAGGAACAAATGAAGAGAAATGGTGAATAAGAAAGTAGATGATATAACAAACTGTATACATATATGCTGGTCTCATTTCTTCTTTTAGTTTCCACGACAGACATAAAATTATATAAAGTACTATAAGAATGTATTGTTGAATTTGTAACACACACAGATATACAACAATGCACAAAAAGGGAGGAGAGGGACTTCCCTGGTGATCCAGTGGTTAAGACTGGGGGCCCAGGTTCCCTGGGTCAGGGAACTAGATCCCGCATGCTGCAACCAAGACCTGGCACAGCCAAGTAAATAAATATTTAAAAACAACAACAACAACAAAAAACAAAAAGGAAGGAGAGGAAATGGCGTTCTATAGGAATAACTATTCTATAGTCACTGGAATTGCTAGTATAAACCAGAAGTAGATTCTGATAAGTTAAGATGTACACGGTAAGTTCCAGAGCAACCACTAAGAAAATAACAGTATTAGGTGTGGCCACATAACTGAATTCTCAGTAGTGGAATGTGAGTAGAAGCGACATGGGCAACTTCAAGGTCACAGACAAGGTCATAGACTCCACGGCAGTGAAATGGCCTCCTCCACTCTCTCCTTCTCCCATAACCCAGTGTTAAACCTGGAGGTGAGTGTTTAGGCATGCCGCTCAAGAGGGTGGCGGAGAAACAAGACAGACGAGCTGGCCTCCTAACAAGCATGTCAAACTTAGAATCCACCAAACAGGGACGCTGTTACACGAGGGAGACAAACTTCTATCTGGTCGGGCCAATGCATCTGGGGTCCATGAAATACCGTCACCTAATGCCGAGAATGAACGTTTCTGCAACGCAAGATTTGGGGTGATGTTTTATTCTTGTCACCACACTTCTCTACAGGGATCAGTTCTGTTGTTCTACTAAAATGACACAAGTTCACTGCACAAAAATAAATTATTTTTAAATACACATTCCATAGCTTTCCACCCTCCTAGGATAAGAATCAAATCCAACACAGCCTGACGTGGTCCTGTCTACTCCTCCTTGGACACCTCTGTCTCGGTTGATGTTCCTCTTCCCCTGGACACTATGGGCTCAGACATCAGACCTCTCCTGGGAGATGAACCACTTCTTAGTCCAGGTAAGGAGGAAAGACAAGATTGAAAAAAGGGTCACCAGGGGACGATGTTTAACAGATTGTGTGCCCCACAGAGGGTGGTGCATTATATGTGGAGAAACTAAGAGGGACCCTAAAAGTAAGTTTAACCGGTTATGTTTTACCAGGGAAAATCCAGGTGAGAGAAACAGAGGCCATGGTACCACCTGTTTATTTCCAGCACTTTGTTACCCCTAACTCCTTCCTGCCATCATGGGCCCATTCCCTTACATGCCCACTGTTCCCATGGTACGCATCCAAAAATCAATTCTGTTTTTATTTATAAGTAATAAACAACTGGAAATTGGAATTAAAAAAAATACCATGTACAAAAACATGAAAAATATGGAAGAGGGCTTCCCTGGTGGTGCAGTGGTTAAGAATCTGCCTGCCAATGCAGGGTACACGGGTTTGAGCCCTAGTCTGGGAAGATCCCACATGCCGCAGAGCAACAAAGCCCGTACGCCACAACTACTGAGCCTGCGCTCCAGATCTCGTGAGCCACAACTACTGAGCCCGTGTGCCACAACTGCTGAAGCCCGTACGCCTAAAGCCTGTGCTCCGCAACAAGAGAAGCCATCCCAGTGAGAAGCCCACACACTGCAACGAAGAGTAGACCCTGCTCGTCACAACTAGAGAAAGCCCACACGTAGCAACAAAGACCCAATGCAGCCAAAAATAAATAAATAAAATAAATAAATTTTAAAAAAGAATATATATATATATATAAAACGGTACAGCAGAAATTAACACAACTTTGTAAATCAACTATACTTCAATAAAATAAATGTATAAAAAATATATGAAATACTTAGGAATAAATCTGACAAAAGACGTAAAATGCCTGTACACAGAAAAGTATAAACTACTACTGAGAAATTAAGACAAATAAATGGAGACATACATCTTGTTCATGAGTTAGAAAACAATATATGTCAATTTCCCTCAAACTGATCTATGGATTCAATGCAATCTTAACAAAAATGCTAGCAGGACTTTTTTCAGATAGCAATAAGCTGATTTTTCAATTCATATGAAAATACAAAGGATCTAGAATAGCCAAAACAACTCTGAAAATGAAGAACAAAATTGGAGGACAAATGCTACCTGATTCCAGACTTTTAATGAAGCATCCACAACAGTGTGGTGTCGGAGTATAAAGATCGACAATAGAACAACGGAAGAGAACAGAGAGCTCCAAATAACCTCACATGTATATGGACAACTCTCTCTCTTTTTTTTTTGGGTTGTGCTACACAGCTTGCAGGATCTCAGTTCCCCAACCAGGGATTGAACCCAGGCCACAGCAGTGAAAGTGCCAAATCCTAACCGCTAGACCATCAGGCAGCTCCCAGGGACAACTGATTTTTTTGACAAAGGTAAAAAGGCAGTGCAGGTGGAGAATGGATAGTCTTTTCAACAAATGGTACTGGAACAACTGGACATTCACTTGTAAAAAATTAAACTTGGATCCATACCTCACACCAAAAATTAACTCAACATGAATCAAAACTTAAATGCAACACCCAAAAATTTTAAATTATAAAATTTTCTTTTCAAAGAAGAAAATCTTCTGGGTTAGGCAAAGATTTCTTAGATATGACACCAAAAGCACAATCCATGAAAGAACAAATTAACAAACTGGACTTCACCAAAATTTAAAACTTCTACTCTTCAAAAGACACTGTTAAGAGAATAAAAAGACAAGGCACAGAGTGAGAGAATAATCCATGCAAAGTATATATCTGATAAAGGACCTGTAAATAGAACATTCCTGTATTTAGAAAGGAACTCTTTTAAAATCAACAATAAGGAAAGAAAAACACAATTAAAAAATAGGCAAAGATCTGAGCAGACATTCACCAGTGAAGAAATCCAGAAGGAAAACTAGCACATGAAAAGATGCTCAACATCTTTAATCATTAGGGGAATTAAAAATAAGATACCACTACACATCCATCACAGTGGCTACAATTAAAAGACTGACCACACCAACTGTTGGCAAGGAAGTTGAGGAAATGGAACTCTCATCCTTGCTGGTGGGAATGTAAAATAGTACAACTGCTTTGGAAAGCACTTCGGCAGTTTCCTAAAAGTTTAAATAAACACCTGCCACGTAATGCAGCCATTTTATTCCTAGGTATTTCCAAGAGAAAAGGAAATGTATGGCCAAGCAAACAAAGGTTTGTACACAAGTGTTCATGGCAGCTTTATTTGTATTAACCACAAATTGGAAACAATCTAAATGTCCATTAACAGAGAATGGATAAACAAATTGTGGTATATCCATACAACAGAATACTTATCAGAAATAAAAAAGAACTGAATTATTGACATACAACATGAATGGATTACAAAATAATTATGTGAGTCAAGAAAAGCCAGGCAAAAAAAAAAAAAAATACATGCTCCATGATGTCAATTATATAAAACTCTAGAAAATGTAATCTATAGTGACAGTAAGAAGATCAGTAATTGCTTCAGGATAGAGGTGGGAAGCGGTGACAGGGAGGGATTACAAAGAGACATGAGAAAACTTTTGGGGGTAATGAATATGTTTGCTATCTCTACCATAGTGGACAGTTTCACAGGTGCATACATATGCAAAAATGTTACCAAATTGTACATTTAAAAATGTACAGCAGGAACTTCCTTGGTGGCGCAGTGGTTAAGAATCTGCTTGCCAATGCAGGGGACAGAGGTTCGATCCCTCGTCCAGGAAGATCCCATGCTGTGGAGCAACTGAGCCCGCATGCCACAACTACTGAAGCCCGTGCACCTAGAGGCTGTGCTCCACAACAAGAGAAGCCACTGCAACGAGAAGCCTGTGCACTGCGACGAAGAGCAGTCCCCGTTCGCTGCAACTAGAGAAAGCCCGCTCGCAGCAATGAAGACCAGAAGCAGCCAAAAATAAATAAGATACATTTATTTTTAAAAAAGTTTAAAAAATATGCATAGCATATTATATGCTAAATATACCTTTAAAAAGCTGTTTTTAAAAAGAAAAAAAAAGGCGTGTGGTAGGGAGCCAGTCCACCTGAGATCCAACTCACCTCTGTCCCCAGCTGGCTGTGTGACCTTGGGCTAGCAACTGAACCTCTCTGTGCCTCATTTTCCTGAGCACCAACTCTGCAGGGATGCTGGAGGGTTGTGTAAGTTCACTGTGCCAGCACAGTGCTAGGAATGCACAACAGGCCAGGCAATGTTAGTTGCCATGCAGCAAAGAGCACAGGAACTCTGCTCTGCTTACTATGTACATGCCCAAATCCTTCGCCACACAAGAAGCAGCCCTAAGCCACGCGTTTCTCCGAAGCCCAGAATCAGCCTGGGAACTCTGAGTGAACAGCAGGGGTGAGAGTCTGGGCAGGATGGCAAGCCTCCAGGTGGACCCTCCAAGTGGTGTCTCCAGCAGCCAAGGCAGAGCTGGTCAGCAAGGCCTGAGGACTGGGTGACATGGAAACGACTGAGAGGCAGCCAGGGTAGGGAGGCAGCTGCTAGGGAGACACCCGAACTCTTTTCAGGAACTGAAAGAGCATCTTCTAGGGTAAGGTAAACATGACCCCATTCAGGGGCACAGAATAGGGGCCATTAATAGCAAAAAAGAGAAAAGAAGAGAAAGAAGGTGGAGAAGGAAAGCAAAGCTCTGGTGGTGACGCAATTTGGCCTGGTGAAGTGGTGGCACCTGCCAGCAGGGGCACGAGAACGTGGGGGTGTTCCTGCAGACTCACCTGCAGGCCTGCGTCTCCGAATCCAGCTCCCCTCAATTCTTGGTGAGTGTGGGGTCCATGGCTCTTCCCCCTGCTCCAGCTTGGAGATGACATCAGGTTTGGAACCTTGAAGTCCTGCTCCAGAGAAAGAAAGCAAGATTGACAACTCATCCAGGTCCAGGGCAGGATGGCCCCGTGGGCAGCGTCTGTGTGCTGTCATGACCTTGCCTGCCACCTGGTCTCCAAAGCATGGACACAGAAGTAGGCCTCTGTCCCAGCTGAAGAAAAGTCAAACCCAGCTCTTCTGGGGGTCACAGTTAAGGGACAGACTTGGGGCCTGAACACATCATGGCAGAAGACTCATGGTAGAGGAGGTGTTGATGTACAGCAGACTAAGTATAAGGCAGGTATAAAGCAGGGCTCTGAAGCTAAATGGATGCAAATCCCAGATCTGCCCTGACAGCCTGTGTGAACTTAATGAAGTGATATTTGTCAGCCTCAGGTTCACCTATAAACTATGTATCCTACCACCAACCTCGAAGATGCATGAAGATTAACTGAGGGGATATGAATATACTTGGCGTTCAATGAATAATGTTCTCCTCCCATACTTCCTACAAAGAACTTGGGGGAGTCCCTGGCACCACCTGTCCCCTCCTCTGCCCAGACCAGGCCTGCCTGGGCCCAGGGTCACAAATGCCCCATGTCTGGGCCCAGGGGGTGAGAAGTCTCTGAGCCTTGAGCCCAGCCCCAGGTCCCAGAGCCATTCATGGAGCAAGAAGCCCAGAGCTGAGCTCCTGGGAAGAGCCTCACCCAGCGAGACCAGGTTCCCATAGGTTTCCAGCATCACATCCCTGTAGAGCCTCTTCTGAGCAGGGCCCAGATGGCCCCACTCCTCTTGGGAAAGGAGCACGGCCACTTCCTCGAAGGAAACCAAGACCTGGAATGACAAGATCTTGTTGCAACCCCAGGATGGGCCTGGGGGTAGGGAGGCACTAGGCTCAGGATGGGCAAAACCCCTCCGAGCACATGCACCAGACTGGCTTCCCCACAAGAGCGGGCTCTTTGGGGCAGACACCATTCTGCCTCGTGTTTACCTGCCCATTCCTTGCCTTCCTCTGTGTCCAGTCCAGGGGTGAGATGATACAGTCCAGAGTGCATTTCAGGGACTTGAACCCAAGGGTTGAGAACATCAATGAAGACAGGGAGCCAACTACCCTGAGACCAGTGCCTCAGAGGGAACCGTGGAGACTCCAGCCAGGAAAGGGCTGAGGCCACACTGAGGCGTCTCCACGAAGACCACTCACCTGGGGCCCAGGAAAAAGCTGCCTGTGGGCCATCACTGGGTCTCCAAGCTTGTCCCGAGGAGGCAGGCAGAGCTGTAGCAAAAGGGAAGAGTGTGATGGAGCCTGACCCGCCTTCTGTTCCCCACAGCAACTTGAGACTTCCGCGCCTGTACCTCAAGAGGTCTGTGGCAGCAGAGACCCAGTTGTAGGCTACTTGAAATCCCCAGGAAGGAACAATGGTCTCAGCACCCAGTGGCCTGAGACTATATATTCCCTTGCCCCCCAGGAAGCCTCCCCAGCAGCCCGTAGTACGACAGCATAACAAGGCCACACGCGAAAGCCAGGTCCCCGGCGGTGCACCTGACAAGGGGAGACGACGGTCTGCATCTCAGGCCCACCCAGGAGAATCCTGGGCAGCGGGCAAACAGCTGAGGACAAGAAGAACAAGCTCCTACTCTACAGCGGTGCACAAGCCGTAGGGAAGTTGACAGACATGATGCTTGTGTCACGGGATAAGGAAGAGAAACAACACACAGCACGAGGGCAGCAACTGTTGGGAGGAGATATTTTACGAAAGGCAGCCAGGGAAGGCACCTCTGATAAAGTAACATCGAAACAGATATGGATGGAGTGAGGGCCGGCACTAAGTAGGTATCAGGGGAGATACATCCTGGGCAGGGGGAGGCGCAAGTGCAAAGGTTGCAAGGTGCAAGCATACTTGACGTGTTCAAGGAAGGGCAAGGAGACCAGAGGGGCTGAAGCAGAGTAAGGGAGGGCAAGACAGAGTGGGGTGGGGTAACTTTTGGGCTACAGGACTTAGGCTTTTATTCTGAATGAGATTAGGAGCATCTGGAAGGTCTGGGCAGAGTGATATGACTTGACATGTGGCTGCTCCGGCTGCTGCTTTGAAAATGGACTAGGGCGCAGGGAGGAGGGTGTAAGGGTAGAAGCAGGAAAACCAACCGGAAGGTCCCAGCAATAACACAGCTAGGGACGATAGTGTCTTGGACCAGATGGTGGTAGCAGGTGATAAGCAGTCAGATTGCAGATACCTTTCAAAGGTACAGTCAACAGGATTTGCTGACAAATTAGGTGTGGGATGAAACACCAAGATGTTTGGCCCAAACACCTGAGATAAGGAAATCTCCAATTACCCAGGAAGACCGTAGAAGTATATCTGAAGGATAAAAATTAAAAGTTGTCTTGTACATGTTATGTTCAAGATGTACAAGATGTACAAGTGGAGAATGAGGGCATTTCGATCCACAAGTCCAAATTTCAGGAGAGAGGCTGAAGCTGGCTGGGTATACACTGGTAACTGTCAGCATACATATGACATTTAGAACCACAGATCTGGTGATAATTTAGGGTGACAGGTGACACGGGGTGTCACTCCCATGAAAACCTTTCCAACTGGCCTCTGACACACAGTCAGCCTCTGCCCCCACAGCCTGCTCCATGCAAACAGACCCCTTAATTCAGGTAGAAATGTGCCCACTTTCCTTGGCCCCAGCTACTTTGGCCCTAGGCCCATCTTCTGGTCAACAAGATGTTAAGGAAAGTTTTCAAAAAGGCTTCTAGAAAAGGCTTTTCCTCCCTGATGATAAAAAAGAAACAGGGAGAAACACTTCTATCTAGTGTGACCATGAGGGTAAAACCCAGGGAACCTCAGAGACACAACCCAGAACAAACCCTGCCTGCCCCACCTTCATCACTTAAGCCTCTGTTGGGCTCTAACTGACAGCTGAACCCAAGCTTATTAATGCCCAGTTCATTTCTCTTGGGCCATCCCAGAATCTCCTCCTCAGGCCACCCAGGCCAGAGGCAGCCTCTCGGTCTTCAGCCAGGGCTTGCCTTTGACAGGTCCCTGGTGCTCACGCCCTTTGTGTGCTGTGCACAAGTGGTCCTTCCAAATGCACTCTGCCTCCCCTTTCAGCCTCATGTGGGAGGCACGTAACACTCCTGTTAGAAGCATAGGCCCTGGGCTCCACCAGACTGAGTTCCAATCTCAGATACACCACCTCCTAACGAAGGGTCTCGAGTAAGTGACGTGTTTCTCCACAGACCATAAAATGAGAACATCACCACTTACCTTAAGTGACTATTTTGAGTTAAGTGAGAAAAATGTATAAAGTGCTTCGCATAGTGTTCGCAAACCACAAACAAAACCCAGTAAATCTTAATCATCACCAAGGCAGTGTGTACTGGGCGCCCACCGAGCGAATGAATGGGCCCTGGGATTGTTCAGCGCCGGGATGGGCACCAACGTCCCCTCGCTGCACAGCCTTCGCGACTTCATCCTTTCACTGAACCTACCCCTAATGAGTGAAAGGTACTCTCTCTCATCTGAGAAAAAGCACAGGTTCGGTGCATCCCCAGACCGTGCCTAAACTTCGCCTCCTCCGTGAAGCCTGGCTCTTGCCCGCCGCCCCGCCTCCGCGCCGGGGCAGCCCGGACCCCACCCCCGCGCGGGTTTCCGCCCGGCCCGCCCCTCAGGCCACACGAGCAGGCGCTCCCCCGGCTCGGCCAGCCCCGCGCCGTCCCGCCTGTCGCAGCGGCGCAGGCACGTCCGCGCGAGGGGAGGCCAGGACTCCCTCGGCCCCGCCGAGAAAGGTAGACGTACCCCACACACCAGGCCGGCGAGGGTTAACCCGCCAGACCGGAAACGCCCGCTAGGAACTTCCGCCCCGCCGCCAGCTTACCGGCCAATCAGATCCTAGGGTTCTGTCGGGTCGCTCTAGGCGGCTCAGAGGACTCTATGCCACTGGCCCCACTTGTCTTGGGAGAGGCTTTAGAAGTTCGTCAGAGAGTTAGGAAGTGACGCAAGAAACTCGGATCTACCCAGAGAAGGGAAAAGGATCAGAGAGGGAATCAGTGAAGGTAAAATAAAATCTTTTACTTGTCTTACTCCTAAGCAAAATAAAAGGTCATTGTTTTTCAGAGTAATATTGAATATTAGTGACAGTGTATTGGGTAACTGTCGCACGTGTAAGGTGAGTGGCAGCGGTGTCCTAGGGACGGAAGAGAGGAATCGGGACACTGGGTTACAAGTACCTGTGCTACCCGTGAGGCGGTGTAGTGTTATTTGAAGGTGGACTTACATTAGTCCTAATATATATTGCAAACTTCTAAGACAACCATTAAAATTTTTTTGAAGTATAATTGATATGCTAAATAGGAGGAAAAAAATCTAATCAGATAAAATGCTCAATTAAACCGGAGAAGGCAGGAGAAGAGGGAAAGATTTTTTAAAAGAAACAAGTGTAATGAATAAAAAACAGTAACAACCATATTAATATTCACTTTAAAAGTGAATGGTCTAGGCCTTCCCTGGTGGAGACCGCCTGCCAATGCAGGGGACGCGGGTTCACGCCCTGGTCTGGGACGATCCCACATGCCGCGGAGCGACTGGGCTGGTGAGCCACGATTACTGAGCCTGTGCGTCTGGAGCCTGTGCTCCGCAAAAAGAGAGGCCGCGGTAGTGAGAGGCCCGCGCACCGCGAAGAAGAGTGGCCCCCGTTTGCCACAACTAAAGAAAGCCCTCGCACAGAAACGAAGACCCAACACAGCCATAAATAAATACATTTAAAAAGTGAATGGTCTAGATACACCAATTAAAAGACTGAGCTGTCAAAGCAGGTAAAAAAAATAAGACTTATAACATTTAATTATATATTGTCCATAAGAAGCCCATTTTAAACACGAAGACACAGATAGATTAAAAATAAAGGGAGGAGAAAGGCATACCATGCTAACACTAATGGAAAGAAAGTTGGCGTATCTATATCGATTTCAGACAAAGCTGACTTCAGAGCTAGTAAAATTATCAGGGACAAAAAGGGGTATTAAATATGATAAAGGGATCAAGTCTATAAGAAAACACAAGGATCCTTACCGTGTATGCACCTAACAACAGGACATCAAAATACATGAGACAAAAACTGATAGCACAGCACATTTTTCCAACAGCATTTGTTCACTTCATGTCTTGGTATCATATTTTTGTAATTCTCGCAATATTTCACACCTATCATTATTATATGTGTTATGGTGATCTGCAATCAGTGATATTTGATGTTTTGACTATGACTTGCTGAAGACTCATATGATGGTTGGCAATTTTTTTTTTTTTTTTTTTTTTATGTACGCGGGCCTCTCACTGTTGTGGCCTCTCCCGTTGCAGAGCTCCAGACGTGCAGGCTCAGCGGCCGTGGCTCACGGGCCCAGCCGCTCCGTGGCATGTGGGATGCTCCCGGACCGGGGCATGAACCCGTGTCCCCTGCATCGGCAGGCGGACTCTCAACCACTGCGCCACCAGGGAAGCCCAATGGTTGGCATTTTTTAGCAATATTTTTTATTAACGTATGTACATTGTTTTTTAGACATAATGCTATTGCACACTTAACAGACTATATTGCAGTGTAAACATACTTTTATATTCACTGGAAAACCAAAAAAAATTCGTGTGACTTTTATTGCAGCATCCACTTTATTGCAGTAGTCTGGAACCGAACGTGCCGTGTCTCTGAGGTGTGCCTGTATATTAACTGCCACACTTTTGTATTTTTATGCTTTTTCTTGGGGATTTCACTGTTTAAAATGGCCCTCAAGCATAGTGCTGAAGTGCTGTCTAATGTCCCTAAGTGCAAGAGGGCTGTGATGTGATGCCTTTATAGAGGAAGCGTGCTAGATGAACTTCATTCAGCACAAGTCATAGTGCTGTTGGCTGAGTTCAGTGTTTATGAATCAACAGTATATATTAAGTAAGGTGTCTTTAAGCAGAAACACACATAAAACAAGGTTATGTGTTGATTGGTTGATGAAAATGTCGTGACCAGAGGCTCCGAGGAAGCTAACTCTATTTCCCCTAGGAGCAACGGTTTGTTATTCCCTTCAGTGTTCTCAGCTACTTTAGAGAACTACCATGGATGATGAGAATTGGCTGTATGTAAATATTTATATTTGCACATATGAAATTTATAGTATATTTTCTAAACAGGCCAGGGGAGTAGGCCAAGGAAAGAGTGTGTCAGTGGAGACCTCTGTGTCTCAAGAGACAGAAAGCAGCCATGATGGTTGAGAGTGAAACGTTAGGCATGATTCCTGCAGTGGCTGTGGAGGTGCAGACAGCCAGGCACAGCTAGATGAAGACTTGCTGTTCATTTTATGAGCCTTTATTACATGCCAGGATGGGAGGCAATGTAGAGGAGATTTGGGGACTTAGAGACATGGAGGACTAGATCGTCTATGCTTTCCTCTCTAGATCTCTTCAAGGACCCACTGTCTGGGTCTGGGGGTTTGAACAGGTGCTAGTACTGTCAGGGAAGAAAAATGAGGTGGCTGGCGGGGCAGAGGGCTGTGGGGCTGCAGGGGCCCGTAAGGAGAGGTGGGGGGTGAGGCTCGGAAGGCTGGCAGATCAGCAGGGCCAGAGCAGAGTGAGGTCTGGAAATAGTTGCCTCTGTATGACTTATGGGGCATGTGCTGGCTGGAAGTAAGGAGCTTGGACTTTATGCTGGAGGAAATAGAAGATTTCTAGGCAGGAGAGCAACACAGTTTCTGTTTTAGAAAGACCACTCTCACCACAGGGTGGTTCAAAAAAGACAGGAGAGAGTGAAAGTGCAGGCAGAGAGATGAGTGAGGACTCGATTGCAGTTCAGGCCAGAGATGGTGTGTGTTGGGGGGTGGGGGTGGGTAGGGGTGGAGATTACTTAGGAGATAAACTGATTGGATTCAGTGGCTGACTGGGAATAGAGGCTGTGCAAGGGGAAGCATCTGGTGTGAGGCCTGTGCTCAGGCACGCATGTCTGGGCTGAGAAGGTTTCTTCTGTAGGAAGCAGTTTTGGGCCAAGTCATAGAGGGGTTTCACAGCCAAAGGAGGCAGGGAGAGGCCCCTTAGGGTCTGGAGTCCACTCACCACCAAAACCTGAGTCTCCCAGGACTGAAATACATCCTAACTGTGGTTGTTTTAAAATATGTCTAAAAAGTCTTTGGTCTTCCTCCAAGAGGTGAAGCAGCCTCAAAGAGAGCCTGAGCTAGAACCAACCAGCTATGCTTTTGCTAGGTTCCTGACCCTCAGAAACTATGAGATAAAGAATGTTTGTTGTTTTCAATCTGATAAGTTTTGTGGTAATTTGTTACACCTCAGTAAATAGCTAATATATTAGCTATTTGGGTTGGCCAAAGAGTTCGTTTGCTTTTTTCTGTAAGATGGGTATAGTAGTGCTTAGTTGTCTTTAACTTCATTCGAAACAATTTTGTTAGATTGTATTGCAACAGCAGTCATATCAGCATACACTTAAAAAAAGTATCAAAATTGGTGAATTTTTGTGTAGCCATTTTATTCTACTTAAAAAAATTTTTTTTTAATAAATTTATTTAGGGGCTTCCCTGGTGGTGCAGTGGTTGAGAGTCCGCCTGCTGATGCAGGGGACACGGGTTCGCGTCCCGGTCCGGGAGGATCCCACATGCCGCGGAGCGGCTGGGCCTGTGAGCCATGGCCGCTGAGCCTGCGGGTCCGGAGCCTGTGCTCCGCAACGGGAGAGGCCACAACAGTGAGAGGCCTGCGTACCACAAAAAAAATAAAAATAAAAAAATAAAATAAAAAATAAATTTATTTATTTAGGTTTTTTTTTGGCTGTGTTGGGTCTTCATTGCTGTGCATGGGCCTTCTCTAGTTGCGGCAAGCGGGAGCTACTCTTTGTTGTGGTGCATGGGCTTCTAATTGCGGTGGCTTCTCTTGTTGTGGAGCACGGGCTCTAGGTGAGCGGGCTTCAGTAGCTGTGGCACACAGGCTCAGTAGTTGTGGCTCGCGGGCTCTAGAGCGCAGGCTCAGTAGTTGTGGTGCACAGGATTAGTTGCTCCGCGGCATGTGGGATCTTCCCGGACCAGGTCTCGAACCCGTGTCCCCTGCACTGGCCAGCGGATTCTTAACGACTGAGCCACCAGGGACGTCCCTGTGTAGCCAGTTTAATATTGGAGAAGAAAGAAAACCCCCAACATTTTCAGCATATTATGCTTTGTTATTTCAAGAAAGGTAAAAACGCAACTGAAACACACACAAAAAATTGTGCAGTGTATGGAGAAGGTGCTGTGACGGATCGAACGTGTCCAAAGTGGTTTGCGAAGTTTTGTGCTGGAGATTTCTCTCTGGACGATGTTCCATGGTTGGGTAGACCAGTTGAAGTTGATAGCGATCAAACAGAGAACATTAATTGAGAGCAATCAACGTTATACCACACGGGAGAGAGCCGACATACTCAAAATATCCAAATCAAGCGTTGAAAATCATTGGCACCAGCTTGGTTCTGTTCATCGCTTTGATGTTTGGCTTCCACAAGAAGTTACACCGGAAAAGCCTTCTTGACCGTATTTCTGCATGTGATTCTCTACTTGAACATAATGAAAACGTTCCATTTTTAAAACAAATTGTGATGGGTGATGCAACGTGGATACTGTACAATAATGTGGAACGGAAGAGGTCGTGGGGCAAGTGAAATGAACCACCACCAACCACACTGAAGGCCAGGCTTCATCTAAAGAAAGTGATGTTGTGTATATGGTGGGATTAGAAGGGAGTCCTCTATTATGAGCTCCTTCTGGAAAATCGAACGAGTAATTCCAACAAGTACTGCTCCCAATTAGACCAAATGAAAGCACTCATCGAAAAGCGTCTGGAATTAGTCAACAGAAAACACATAATCTTCTATCAGGATACCACAAGACTGCATGTTTCTTTGATGACCAGGCAAAAACTGTTACAACTTGGCTGGGAAGTTCTGATTCATCTGCCATATTCACCAGTCATTGCACCTTTGGATTTCCATTCAGTCTTTACAAAATTCTCTTAATGGAAAAAATTTCCATTCCCCAGAAGACTGTAAAAGGCACCTGGAACAGTTCTTTGCTCAAAAAGATAAGAATTTTGGGGAAGACGGAATTATGAAGTTGCCTGAAAAATGGCAGGAGGTAGTGGAACAAAACGGTGAATACGTTGTTCAATAAAGTTCTTGGTGAAGATGAAAAATATGTCTTTTGTTTTTACTTAAAAACCTAAGGAACTTTTTCACCAACCCGGGACTAACTACTGGGATGACCAAACTCTACCTTCTGAGACCTCCCATCCCCTCGCCTCAGGAAACAACGCCGATTTCACTGACAGGAATCATCGGACAGCAGCACCTCAGACTCCTGTCCTCTCAAGCAGCACCACGGCACCCGGGTCCTCCTGACGCCTGTGATATGGGGCCAGGAGCGGCGCGTGGTCGGGGGGCGGCCCTGGGCAGGGAGCGCAGAAGGGCAGGTAGATGGTGCCCACGTCGGGACGCCAGCAGGTGCGCGGGGTCTTCCTGTTTCTGAATCCCCTCCAGGTCCTCCCCTCCCCTACCCCAGCCCCTCTGGGCCCTCACCACACAGCAGCATCTGGGTAAGGCCGCGTCACTCCTCGGATGGATGAACGTCCCCCAGTGCTTCCACTGCGCTTACAACAGAAGCCGCCTCCCGCTGCGGTCCAGGGCCCTGCAACTCCCCCACCTCGCCTTGCACCTCGGCCCCGCCCTCCTTTCCGCTGCCGGACCAGCCCCTCCAGGGCTGCTGCTCCTCGCAGGACTTTGCTGACCACTCGGCGCCCCGTTGGGGCAGCTGTTATTCACAGCGCCGCTCTGGGTGACAGCTTTTCATGTCTGTTTACCTGCTTTTCCCTCCCCACTAGCAGGTGAGCTTTAAGGGCACACCTTAGGCGTAGTCCTTTCATCCAGAGCAGTACCTGCAACATTGTCAGTGTTGGGGAGGGTCTCCTGCAGACCGCGCTCCGAACGGCCGGGGCCCCGCCCACCGCGCCCCGCCCACCGCGCTCCGAAAGGCCCGGGCCCGCCCAACGCGCTGCCAGCGCCCCGCGGAACTCTGCTACGCAGACGTGTTTCGCGGGGAGCGAATTCGGCGTCGGTCCTGAAGCCCTCCTCAGGGTCTGGCTGCGGCTGCAGCGCATGGCGGTGAGTGCTACGGTGAGGGCGCACCGGTGTCGGGGCCTTGGGCCCTTGGTGGCTCCTCGTGACCTTTGTACTGTCCCGCTTTCTCCAGGCTCCAGGACATCCTGCTCGGGAGACATCGGCAGCCCCAGGTACTGCCCACGCACCCCGCAGCCCCCGGTTCCCCCCGCCGCTTCCCGGCGCCCCGAGTCCTTCCACTGTAAGGCCCTATCAAGTCTGTCTGCTTAGGGCACCCTACGTGCAGTGACGCTGCCTCCAGGGCCAAGAAACAAAAGAAGAAGAAGAAAACCCGGAATGGGGCCTCTGCGGCGAATGGAGGCGGGAAAGCCACAGAATCGCCGGCCTCAGAGGGAGCCCCCCTAAGTGCGGAGGCCCAGGCAAGGGCGGGCCTTAGTCGGGAAGGGTGGAGCCTCGGGGTGCATTCTGGGTGGGAATCCGCCGGTGGGCGTAGTCTCGGATTTGCGGACTTAAAGCGGGGAGAGGATGAGACGGGGAGTGTTGTGTTCCTGTGGGATGGGGCTGGAGGCCGCGGGGTCCAGGTACCCTCTCACAGCCACTATCCCCGATCCACCACAGGCGGAGCAGCTGGCCCGGGAACTGGCCTGGTGCGTGGAAAAGCTGGAGCTGGGGCTGAAGATGCAGAGACCCACCCCTAAGCAGAGTGAGGGGCCTGTCTGTAGAGTTGCGGGTGGCGGGGGCGGGTGAACCGTGACAGTCCTGTGGCCTGCAGGTGCTCCCAAGGGATGGGATCGTTACCTTTGCGGTAGGACAGTTGGAGGTGAGGATAGAGAAGGTTACTAGTCTGTTTTCATTTGCAGAAGAGCAAGCTCTTGGGGCAATCCGAACCCTGCGCAGCCAAAGAACCCCCCTGCCCCGGAAGAGGCAGCTGATGCACTCCTTGTTCGGGGACTACAGGGCTCAGATGGAAGCCGAGTGGTGCGTGGCCCTGCGGGCTCTCAGGACTGGTGAGGACCTGGGAACTGGTTGGTGCACACCTGCCTAGTTCAAGGGGGCGGGGACGAAGAGCCTGGGCAGTGGAAGGAGGAAGCCCAGAGCAGTAGGGCTGGCGGGGGTAGAAGATGGCTCAGGAAAGCGTCAGGGAGCAGGGAGAGAGAAAGCCTGGATCTCAGGAACACAGAACTTGGGCTTGGACCAGGGAGGCAGGGGCAGGAGAGTTAGTGAATCTCTCTGTGATTCTCAAGGGGGTGTGATGATAGTGTGATACCTTATAATTTTGAGAAGTCAGTCAGTTAATTTTTACAATGGGGATAGAGTTGTATGGGCACAGTTAGCATTAGCCATTATCATTCAATTCTGATACAGTCTCTCCCCTCCCTTACAGCTGCCCACTCAGTCCAGGTGCAGCCTGTAGGTGAGGCCGCCAGAAAGAAGAGCCGAAGGGTCTGCAGGCCTCGTCTAACAGGGAGAGCCAAGGACACCCGAGACACTCCTGATGAAGAGTTTAGGTTCAATTTCTTTTAGCCTCTTCCCCATTCTGGAACGGTTCTCCTTCGCAGTTGGTGCAGGGGTTTGTCTTGAGTGCAGAGCTTTCCAGGAATGCTCTGTCAGACAGATGTGGGGTTGCTCTGTCCCTGGCTGGTCAGTGAATCTGGTGCCATGGCTGTTGGGAAGATGCAAGACCTGCATGTTGGGTACTGACCTGACTGTCAGACAAGCCCAGGACCCCATTTATAGGTTTTCAGCTGAAATGTCTCTCCTGCCAGAAGAGGGCGGTCCATTCAGAAGTTTCTACAGTAAACTGAAGTGAGTGTTTAGCATGTTGTAGAAGGACTCTTTTAACAGGCTTAGGAGCAGACTAAGTAGATGTTGGTAATAAGGATTAGTAGGGAAGCAACATAGTTATGCACTGGTGCTCACTTATGGGAGGATGTTCTGTCAGGTGGTGTAGAGCTCCATGCCACTGTGTCTCATTGCCATAATAAAAGTATTCCTCACAAAAGTGGAAGAGTGAAAGCGTGTGTTAACTGGCTATATAGATGAGATGGTGTGTGGCACTGCTGGGTCCAGGCTCTCACCCCAGTGCTTGGTCTTTTGTCGTATTGCCTTCATTCCTGAGCAGGTAGCATCCTTGGGGAGCCATCGTAGCCCCCAGCAGCCCAGGCTTTGTTCTGAGGAGCAGATAGCTTCCTGCCCTAAGAATCCCAGCCAGACACCAGCATTGAGCCTCAGTGGACAAGCTCTGATGTCAGCTGCTCCAGGTGATAGTCCCAGGCCTTCTGCATTAAGTTGGGTTTTCAAGGGGGCTTAATCCTCTTCAGTGGTTGTGGTGCCATCTTTGGTGGTGTCTCCCAAACGTGCAGACTAGACTAGATAGATACCTGGAGCCCACCTGCCTACTCAACATCTCTTATTTTGCTGTTTCACAGGCATTTCAAACTTGACATGTCCAAAACATCCGATTAGTCCCTAAATCTCCATTTGTTTTCTGCTTTTCAGTGAGTGGCACTACTGCCCAACTAGTTGATCAGGCCAAAAATCTGTGTCACCTCTGCAAAAGGGGTTCGTGGATCCAGTTCCAATGTGTGTGTGTGTTTGTGTTGAGGGTTCCCGACACCAACAGCAATTCTTGGATGTCAGCAGCGTGTCGAAGAATGCAACTCAATTCTGACACTGTCTACCCAGAGATGGAATCAGATTCCACAGGAAAAGCGCTCAGTCCCACAAGACCCCCCTCCACTTCACATGCCAGTCACGAGTCCTATAGTTGTTCCCTATACTTCTGACCAACTGGCTATAAATCAGGTTCCTGTGACCCCCTTCTTTTTTTTTTTTTTACATCTTTATTGGAGTATAATTGCTTTACAATGGTGTGTTAGTTTCTGCTTTATAACAAAGTGAATCAGTTGTACCTATATATATGTTCCCATATCTCTTCCCTCTTGCGTCTCCCTCCCTCCCACCCTCCCTATCCCACCCCTCTAGGTGGTCACAAAGCACCGAGCTGATCTCCCTGTGCTATGTGGCTGCTTCCCACTAGCTATCTATTTTACGTTTGGTAGTTATATATGTCCATGCTACTCTCTCACTTTGTCACAGCTTACCCTTCCCCCTCCCCATATTCTCAAGTCCATTCTCTAGTAGGTCTGTGTCTTTATTCCTGTCTTACTCCTAGGTTCTTCATGAGTTTTTTTTTTTCTTAAATTCCATATATATGTGTACGCATATGGTATTTGTCTTTCTCTTTCTGACTTAATTCACTCTGTATGACAGACTCTAGGTCCATCCACCTCATTACAAATAGCTCAATTTCGTTTCTTTTTATGGCTGAGTAATATTCCATTGTATATATGTGCCACATCTTCTTTATCCATTCATCCGATGATGGATACTTAGATTGTTTCCATCTCCTGGCTATTGTAAATAGAGCTGCAATGAACATTTTGGTACATGACTCTTCTTGAATTATGGTTTTCTCAGGGTATATGCCCAGTAGTGGGATTGCTGGGTCATATGGTAGTTCAATTTGTATTTTTTTAAGGAACCTCCATACTGTTCTCCATAGTGGCTGTACCAATTCACATTCCCACCAGCAGTGCAAGAGTGTTCCCTTTTTTCCACACCCTCTCCAGCATTTATTGTTTCTAGATTTTTTTGATGATGGCCATTCTGACTGGTGTGAGATGATATCTCATTGTAGTTTTGATTTGCATTTCTCTAATGATTAATGATGTTGAGCATTCTTTCATGTGTTTGTTGGCAGTCTGTATATCTTCTTTGGAGAAATGTCTATTTAGGTCTTCTGCCCATTTTTGGATTGGGTTGTTTGTTCTTTTGTTATTGAGCTGCATGAGCTGCTTGTAAATTTTGGAGATTAATCCTTTGTCAGTTGCTTCATTTGCAAATACTTTCTCCCATTCTGAGGGTTGTCTTTTGGTCTTGTTTATGGTTTCCTTTGCTGTGCAAAAGCTTTGAAGTTTCATTAGGTCCCATTTGTTTATTTTTGTTTTTGTTTCCATTTCTCTAGGATGTGGGTCAAAAAGGATCTTGCTGTGATTTATGTCATAGAGTGTTCTGCCTTTGTTTTCCTCTAAGAGTTTGATAGTTTCTGGCCTTACATTTAGGTCTTTGATCCATTTTGAGCTTATTTTTGTGTATGGTGTTAGGGAGTGATCTAATCTCATACTTTTACATGTACCTGTCCAGTTTTCCCAGCACCATTTATTGAAGAGGCTGTCCTTTCTCCACTGTACATTCCTGCCTCCTTTATCAAAGATAAGGTGACCATATGTGCCTGGGTTTATCTCTGGGCTTTCTATCCTGTTCTGTTGATCTATCTTTCTGTTTTTGTGCCAGTACCATACTGTCCTGATTACTATAGCTTTGTAGTATAGTCTGAAGTCAGGGAGCCTGATTCCTCCAGCTACATTTTTTGTTCTCAAGATTGTTTTGGCTGTTCGGGGTCTTTTGTGTTTCCATACAAATTGTGAAATTTTTTGTTCTAGTTCTGTGAAAAATGCCAGTGGTAGTTTGATAGGGATTGCATTGAATCTGTAGATTGCTTTGGGTAGTAGAGTCATTTTCACAATGTTGATTCTTCCAATCCAAGAACATGGTATATATCTCCATCTATTTGTATCATCTTTAATTTCTTTCATCAGTGTCTTATAATTTTCTGCACAGAGGTCTTTTGTCTCTTTAGGTAGGTTTATTCCTAGCTATTTTATTCTTTTTGTTGCAATGGTAAATGTGAGTGTTTTCTTGATTTCACTTTCAGATTTTTCATCCTTAGTGTATAGGAATGCCAGAGATTTCTGTGCATTAATTTTGTCTCCTGCTACTTTACCAAATTCATTGATTGGCTCTAGTAGTTTTCTGGTGGCATCTTTAGGATTCTCTATGTATAGTATCATGTCATCTGCAAACAGTGACAGCTTTACTTCTTCTTTTCCGATTTGGATTCCTTTTATTTCCTTTTCTTCTCTGATTGCTGTGGCTAAAACTTCCAAAACTATGTTGAATAAGAGTGGTGAGAGTGGGCAACCTTGTCTTGTTCCTGATCTTAGTGGAAATGCTTTCAGTTTTTCACCATTGAGAATGCTGTTGGCTGTGGGTTTGTCATATATGGCCTTTATTATGTTGAGGAAATTTCTCTCTATGCCTACTTTTTGGAGGGTTTTTATCATAAATGGGTGTTGAATTTTGTTGAAAGCTTTCTCTGCATCTATTGAGATGACCATATGGTTTTTTTCCTTCAATTTGTTAATATGGTTTATCACATTGATTGATTTGCATATATTGAAGAATCCTTGCATTCCTGGAATAAACCCCACTTGATCATGGTGTATGATCCTTTTAATGTGCTGTTGGATTCTGTTTGCTAGTATTTTGTTGAGGATTTTTGCATCTATGTTCATCAGTGATATTGGCCTGTAGTTTTCTTTGTGACATCCTTGTCTGGTTTTGGTATCAGGGTGATGGTGGCCTCGTAGAATGAGTTTGGGAGTGTTCCTCCCTCTGCTATATTTTGGAAGAGTTTGAGAAGGATAGGTGCTAGCTCTTCTCTAAATGTTTGATAGAATTCACCTGTGAAGCCATCTGGTCCTGGGCTTTTGTTTGTTGGAAGATTTTGCATCACAGTTTCAATTTCAGTGCTTGTGATTGGTCTGTTCATATTTTCTATTTCTTCCTGATTCAGTCTTGGCAGGTTGTGCATTTCTAAGAATTTGTCCATTTCTTCCAGGTTGTCCATTTTATTGGCATAGAGTTGCTTGTAGTAATCTCTCATGATCTTTTGTATTTCTGCAGTGTCAGTTGTTACTTCTCCTTTTTCATTTCTAATTCTATTGATTTGAGTCTTCTCCCTTTTTTTCTTGATGAGTCTGGCTAATGGTTTATCAATTTTGTTTATCTTCTCAAAGAACCAGCTTTTATTTTTATTGATCTTTGCTATCGTTTCCTTCATTTCTTTTTCATTTATTTCTGATCTGATTTTTATGATTTCTTTCCTTCTGCTAACTTTGGGGTTTTTTTGTTCTTCTTTCTCTAATTGCTTTAGGTGCAAGGTTAAGTTGTTTATTTGAGATGTTTCCTGTTTCTTAAGGTAGGATTTTATTGCTATAAACTTCCCTCTTAGAACTGCTTTTGCTGCATCCCATAGGTTTTGGGTCGTCATGTATCCATTGTCATTTGTTTCTAGGTATTTTTTGATTTTCTCTTTGATTTCTTCAGTGAGCACTTTGTTATTAAGTAGCGTATTGTTTAGCCTCCATGTGTTAGTATTTTTTACAGATCTTTTCCTGTAATTGATATCTAGTCTTATAGTGTTGTGGTCGGAAAAGATACTTGATACGATTTCAATTTTCTTATATTTACCAAGGCTTGATTTGTGACCCAAGATATGATCTATCCTGGAGAATGTTCCATGAGCACTTGAGAAAAACGTGTATTCTGTTGTTTTTGGATGGAATGTCCTATAAATATCAATTAAGTCCATCTTGTTTAATGTATCATTTAAAGCTTGTGTTTCCTTATTTATTTTCATTTTGGATGATCTGTCCATTGGTGAACATGGGGTGTTAAAGTCCCCTACTATGAATGTGTTACGGTCGATTTCCCCTTTTATGGCTGTTAGTATTTGCCTTATGTATTGAGGTGCTCCTATGTTGGGTGCATAAATATTTACAATTGTTATATCTTCTTCTTGGATTGATTCCTTGATCATTATGTAGTGTCCTTCTTTGTCTCTTCTAATAGTCTTTATTTTAAAGTCTATTTTGTCTGATATGAGAACTGCTACTCCAGCTTTCTTTTGGTTCCCATTTGCATGGAATATCTTTTTCCATCCCCTTACTTTCAGTCTGTATGTGTCTCTAGGTCTGAAGTGGGTCTCTTGTAGACAGCATATATAAGGGTCTTGTTTTTGTATCCATTCAGCTAATCTGTGTCTTTTGGTGGGAGCATTTAGTCCATTTACATTTAAGGTAATTATCGATATGTATGTTCCTATTCCCATTTTCTAAATTGTTTTGGGTTCGTTATTATAGGTCTTTTCCTTCTCTTGTGTTTCTTGCCTAGAGAAGATCCTTTAGCATTTGTTGTAAAGCTGGTTTGGTGGTGCTGAACTCTCTCAGCTTTTGCTTGTCTGTAAAGGTTTTAATTTCTCCATCAAATCTGAATGAGATCCTTGCTGGTTAGAGTAGTCTTGGCTGCAGGTTTTTCTCCTTCATCACTTTCAGTATGTCCTGCCACTCCCTTCTGGCTTGTAGGGTTTCTGCTGAGAGATCAGCTGTTAACCTTATGGGGATTCCCTTGTGTGTTATTTGTTGTTTTTCCCTTGCTGCTTTTAATATGTTTTCTTTGTATTTAATTTTTGACAGTTTGATTAATATGTGTCTTGGCGTATTTCTCCTTGGATTTATCCTGTATGGGACTCTCTGTGCTTCCTGGACTTGATTAACTATTTCCTTTCCCATATTAGGGAAGTTTTCAACTATAATCTCTTCAAATATTTTCTCAGTCCCTTTCTTTTTCTCTTCTTCTTCTGGAACCCCTATAATTCGAATGTTGGTGCGTTTAATGTTGTCCCAGAGGTCTCTGAGACTGTCCTCAGTTCTTTTCATTCTTTTTTCTTTATTCTGCTCTGCATTGGTTATTTCCACTATTTTATCTTCCAGGTCACTTATCCGTTCTTCTGCCTCAGTTATTCTGCTATTGATCCCATCTAGAGTACTTTTAATTTCATTTATTGTGTTGTTCATAATTGCTTGTTTCATCTTTAGTTCTTCTAGGTCCTTGTTAACTGATTCTTGCATTTTGTCCATTCTATTGTCCATTCTATCTCCAAGATTTCGGATCAACCTTACTATCATTATTCTGAATTCTTTTTCAGGTAGACTGCCTATTTCCTCTTCATTTGTTAGGTCTGGTGGGTTTTTATCTTGCTCCTTCATCTGCGGTGTGTTTTTCTGTCTTTTCATTTTGCTCATCTTACTGTGTTTGGGGTCTCCTTTTTTGCAGGCTGAAGGTTCGTAGTTCCTGTTGTTTTTTGTGTCTGTCCCCAGTGGCTAAGGTTGGTTCAGTGGGTTGTGTAGGCTTCCTGGTGGAGGGGACTAGTGCCTGTGTTCTGGTGGATGAGGCTGGATCTTGTCTTTCTGGTGGGCAGATCCACGTCTGGTGATGTGTTTTGGGGTGTCTGTAGACTTATTATGATTTTGGGCAGCCTCTCTGCTAATGGGTGGGGTTGTGTTCCTGTCTTGCTAGTTGTTTGGCATAGGGTGTCCAGCACTGTAGCTTGCTGGTCCTTGAGTGAAGCTGGGTGTTGGTGTTGAGATGGAGATCTCTGGGAGATTTTCGCCGTTTGATATTACATGGAGCTGGGAGGTCTCTTGTGGACCAGTGTCCTGAAGTTGGCTCTCCCACCTCAGAGGCACAGCACTGACTCCTGGCTGCAGCACCAAGAGCCTTTCATCCACACGGCTGTTAGTGCTGGAGGGTCTCCTGCAGAGGCGGGCGGTGGCTCTCTTTCACCATGGGGACAAGGACACTGGCAGCAGAAGTTCTGGGAAGTACTCCCGGGTGTGTCTGTGACCCCCTTCTTGGGTTCAGTTAACTTGCTATAATGAATACCAGAACTCAGGAAAACTTGTTCACTCACTAGGTTACCAGTTTATTACTAGTATATGAGTAAAAGCCAGATACATAGCACCAGGCATGGGGAAAGGTATGGAACTCTCCTTCGGTCTCCGTGTTCACCCCCCGGAAGCTCTCTAAACCCCGTCCTTTTGTATTTTATGGAGTCTTCCTTACATAGACATTATTGATTCAACTTTTAGCCCTCCTCCACTCCCCAGAGGTGGGGAGTTTTAACCCTCTAATCACCTGCTTAGTTCTGCCAGCCAGCCTCCATCTTTGGTCAGAATTTGAAAGTCACCTTCCCTGAAGTGTTTTTCAGGAACTGAGGACAAGAGACCAAATAGCCTATCGCCATTGTTCCTCAGAAAATTCCAAAGGTTTTTTGGAGCAGTGAGCCAGGAACTGTGGATGAAGACCAAATACATGTGAGAAATATTTTGATCATTTGAATGAAACGCACACATATATACATATATATATATTTCTTATAAATCACGGTATTGTGTCCTCTATTGCCCTTTCTCCCCCACATGTGTTCAGTACTTCAGCTGGTACGAGCTCTGTCTTCAAAATAAATCTCAGATCTTCTGTGCTTTCTTTGTCTTCTCTGCTAAGTATTCTCATCCTGGCCAGATCTCTCACCCTGAATACTGCGTGATCCTCCAGGTGTGAGTCCCCTCTGACTGCCACTCTTGCCTCCTGTCTGTTCACCAGCTAGAGTTCGTCCTCCATGTGTGTTGGGTTCTGCTCCTCTGACCCAGTGACCTGGTCGTGCCTAGGGCACCATATGAAGGCTGGTGGATGAGGCCCCACACAGGGCCTGCACACATTTAGGCCCCTGACGCCCTGTCTGATGTGGCTCCCTCCCCGCCACCCGCATTCCTGCCTTGCCGGCTTCCTGTCTGCTCCTGAGGTAACCAACTTAATCCTGCTTAAAGGTCTTCAGTTCTGCTGCTCCCTTTGCCTGATTGTTCTTCCTTCAGATCTTAGCAGGACTGGCCTCTGGAGAGTAAATGGCTTTGATGGAGAAGTAACTCCACCCTGTCACTGCTCAGTTTGAGCTGGGGAGGGGCACACAGAGGTGAGCAGCTCTGAGGTGCAGCGCAGCAGGTTCCATAGAGAGTCCACCTGCAGCAGGTCCTGGACTTTGGGAAACACGGGACAAGGAAACAGGACGCATTTGGAGACCAGAGATATGGGGGCGCTGCCTGGCCTCTGGTGTGCAGTCAGCTAGGCCGCCCTCTCCAGTCTTGTACCATCTTTCTACTTGGGCTGCGCCTTCTTTGGCCTGTGCCCAGTGGTGGTCTTGGTGGGGTTCCCTCTGTGACTTTCTTGTTGCGCAGCTACAGCTGAGTCACATCCCTTCCCCTGTCCTCTGTTCAGCCATCTGCGCATGGGGTGGGTGGCGGTAGTGGTGGGCAACGTGAACTGGAGGCCCTCAGCCACCTGCCATGCTCTTTAGCGTGTTCTGGTCTGTGCAGCAGGTCGCGGTGTGGGGTGGGGTGGGGGTCTCAGGCCGACACCAGCTCCATGGCTTAGCGGCTCACCTGCAGATCCTCCAGGTGGCCTTTGTCCTCTGTGTGAGCTACACCCACACGCGTGACACAAACCCCTGGACGATGTCCTCCTGGTCTGACCCCTGCAGGGGTGCTGGTGTCCAGCCACACTGTGAGCCCCCCGACCCCCACCCCAGTTGCCCAGTGACCCCACTCAGGGACCCTATTTCTTTTCCTAGTCCCTGCTTTCCTGGGGCCCCTCTCATCCTCTTCTCCTTCCTGCTCTGAGAAGACAGTCTTCCCCAGCCCGCTCTTCCCCCAGTGTCCCGCTCTGCCTGCCCCGCCCCCAGGCCCGACTCTTCTCACTGCTCCGCACACTCAGTACCCTTGCACTCGTGGGCTCCCTGCACCCCGCTCTCTACCTAGTGTCCCACTCCTGCTCCTTCTGGAGACATCTGCCTCCTACCTTTAAGAAACCCGTCGTCGCCTGCACCCCCCCCCCCCCCCGCCAGGTTCCTTGTTTCCACCCAGGTCCCCATCCAGTCAGCTCTCTCGCCTCCTTCTAGATCAGCTATATCTTGGACTTCTTTAATCCTGCCTGGAGAAGGAGGCGCTGGGATGGAAACCCTGCCTGTCCCTGCACTGGCCCCGGGCAGTGCTGACCACAATTGTGCTGCCTGGTCTCTTCCTCCTGCCGCTTGGAGCCACCCAGGCAGGGCCCACTTGTGAATCCAGTTGAGGTTCAGCCTGTGGGTCACTGTGTCTGTGGTCCTGGCAGGACCCTCACCTGGGATGGCGGCGAGGACTCTGGACAGGCTCTAGGTGTCCTGAGCTGGTGGCAGCAGTATGCTAGCTCCACTGCTCCCACATCCCTGTGTGCACTGGACCAGGGCTCCGGGGGTGCCTGGGCAGCCTTGAGCATTGTAGGAGGGACCTGTCCTCATAGCTCACTGAGTACCCCCTTTTATTGTGGAGTTAGGGAAGGGGCCAAGAGGTCAGAATGGATGCGGTTTTGTAAAATGTAATGTACACGTTGCTTTTTAGTAAAACAGACCATTTGTTTTTCCTACAAAATTTTATCAGCGCCTACTCTGTTCCCTATGGCCTGTTCTGAGGACTGTGTTCCTTCCAGCAGAGGGAAGCCCTCCCCCTTACTTTGAGTCCTGCTGTCTCCTGAAAAATGGAGGTGTGTCCCCCACCCTCTGGATGCCTGGACAGGTTTGGCTCAGGGATGCGCATTCTGCCCCTGAGATTTCAGAGCCCCAGCTATGTCCACCTGCAACTACACATACCTTGGTGTCCTGGGGTCCCAGCCTAGTTTGTCTGCTTGCTGTGCCCCCATGGAACTCAGCAAAAGCTGATCCCCACCTAAAGTCTTGCCCTTCCAGTCCTGGCCCCCAGCTGCCCACTCCCCTCTGGTCATGTGGACCCCACACCTGGGGAGCTTCAGAAACAGTGACACCCAGACACTCTCCTGTTGTCTTCCTTCGAAAGGGATGCTAACTTCTCACTCACCATTCACAATGATGAAGGCTGCAAGAGTAGATCTAAAGCTGTAAACTAGCCTAGAAGCGCTGGGAAGAGAGCGAGAAAACATGTTCAAGACTGGAGTGTGGGGCAGATTTGCAGAATTTTATAATTCATTCCACACGCTGGGAAGAATATATCTAAAATGCCATTCAAGCCTTTGAAACTGATAACTGAGGGGCTGACATTCCTGAAGGAATTGCTGAACACACAGCTTACTTTCTTCAATAAGAGGGTGAGTAGTAAATCTAGCTTTAGTTAGGATAAGAGGCAGGACATTAGCTAGGGACAGTGTCAGGTTAAGGGCTAGGGATAGTGTCAGGAAATGAGCTAGGCATAGTGTCAAGACCTTAGTTACTGAGACATCAAGGCCTTATTTACTACCAGTGTCAGGGCCTCAAATAGTACGAGCATCAGGGCTAGAGGTAGGGACAGAATCAGAGCCTGAGTTAGCGAGAGTGACAGGCTTTGAGTCAGGGATTTCGTCAGGGCCTGAGTTAGGGACAACGTCCCTAACAATAGAGAGACAGGTCTCACCGTTGCTTCTCCACCTGCATATTTCAGAGGTGGAAAGTATGAACTGCAGCCCAGCAAGCCAGGGACCCTGGCAATCCTGAAACTGCAAAGTCACCTGTGTTGATTCCAGCCAGCTAGTAAGTAAATCCGTGACTCTTGTAAGAAGAGATTTCTGAAGATGTGTACCTTCTACAGAATTCACATTTAGTGAGGGGCGTGTGAAAAGGTATACACAATTTTAATCTTTTCATTTTACTAATAGCGTATCTTAATGACTGAAAAATAGAAATTCCTGTAAATAAAAAGAAAACCAGAAAGTACTCAGACTTTACACACCTAGTGTTCACGATCTAATGGGCCTGCTTCGCTGTCCCCTCTCTCGTCTATCTGAGCCTCCACGATGGACAGGACTCACCTGGTGCAAGTGACGTGGGGTCAAGCTGGACTGTTGGTTTTCTGCTCCGCCTCTGCTTCCTCTCTGCATCCTGGACTCTAAAGAAGATGAAAGAAATGTCTGCTCTGGTTGCTGACTCTTTCATCTCCACCTTAACCTCAGTCTGTGGTTGTGGAGGGCCTCGGAAGTCGGGAAGGTCCCCGCCGCCAACATGGGGAGGGTGGGGCTGGACCCAGGTTCCAGCCCAGCTCTGACACGCAGTGCGCTCAGTGGGACGTGTTGGCATGCATGCAAGGCTGTAGCGCTCCCAGCCCCCATGTGCTGCCCTCCTGAGGGCTGGCGGTGTCCTTCAGGACGGGCTGCGTCCGTCGTCCCATTTGAGTGGGCAGTAGCAGATAATAAAACCTCAGAATATCCTTGACCACTGACCAGCCAGGCAGGCATCTGTGGTCCTCCAGCTCAGGCCCGCCTGGGCCCTGTCAAGCCCCTGTGGCCAATCACTGAGCTGACCTTGCTGCTGGGCAATTGAACAGCTACCTGGGCAGCGTAGACGGTCCCTTGGGATGTTTCAGTTCCCTACATCCACGTGATTGAGAAAAGGGCCTCCTCCCTCATAGCCTCCCAGCGTTCCAAGAGGAAATAACCCTCCAGACATTGAGTGTGGCCCTGGCCACCCTCAGCATACAGCAGACCGTGGCCCTGCAATGCTCTGGCCTTCGGGTTGTTGCAAACCTTTGACATTCATACTCATTAAAAATCAAAGGTATGGGAGGAAGTGGCTTCCCAACTGGTGTTTTCCCACTGAGGCTACGTGGTCTCCAGGAGCCGTGTGCATCCTGGACCCAGTCCTTGTGGCCTCCGGAAAGCCAGCCAACTGTGGATTCCACGGTATAGAATAATCCTTGAGACACTGCTCCATTGAGTAACAGTTTCCTTACCACCTACCATTTGGTTTCTGTTCTCTGTAAAGGAGCGAGCAGAGACAGGAAAATGAGCAGATGTGTTCTGTGGAGATGGGTGATTAATATAGACAGAGGGCAGGTGTGACTCCTGGGCTCCCACCTCCCAGGGACACAAATGAAGTCTGTGTGCCTTTTGAGGTACACAGGCAATCAGGGCCAGCCTCGGATGTGAGGCCCAAAGCAAGAGTGTTGAGTTTACCACCAACAGCAAAGTTGCTATTTTAGCAAGTGGAAGAGCTTCCTGCCATCAAGGGAGGACAGCAAGACCCCTGGATAGGTGACCACAGCCCCTGACCTTAACTGAACCTCTTCCTTTCTGTTAAAATGGACATTGAGTGGGTGTCGCCTGGAGCTTCTGGGAGCCCTGGATGCAGCAAGAGAGACTGTTCCTGTGAATGGGGCCACCCAAAGGCATTTACAGGACAAAGGATTGGAGAGAGACCAGACCACACTGCAAGAGAGTGAGCCACCAGAACTGCCAGGTCCACATCCACTCTTAAACCTGTCTCTTGCAGTTATTCATTTATTTATATCATTAAAAAATAATGATTTATTTTACTTTAGTAAGTGTGTCCAGTCCATTGGAATCACAAAAGTCATAGCTGATAACATCAGAACCAGTAATCCCTGAGACTCCCTTGGGTGCCCTACTGGATGGGGCATGGCTGGGCGAGATGAAGACACCGAGAGCGGTCTGAACTTAGGGGAGCTGCCAGGTTGCTCTGTCTCCATTCCTTCCCTGTCCCAGGCGAGTGAAATCTCGGAACAATGAAAGGAGAAGCAAAATGGGGAAGAGGTCTTTTGGTGGCTAACTGTTCTGTTTGTATTTTCCTTTGTTACGTTCCGTTTTGTTAATGTGTGTTTTTACTAGGAAGTTACCCATTTCGTCTAGATTTCTAGTGTGATGCAACAGGTTTCTCATTCTAGTTTTCAACCGAATCGTCACAATTAATGATGAAATATCGATACCTTATTATTAACTGACATCCATATTTGACTTGGGTTTCCTTCATTCTAACTTTTTCTCTTCCAGGATGCCATCCAGGGGGATCATGTGACATTTAGTCATCATGTCTGTTCAGGCTTCTCTGGGCTTTCACAGTTTCTGAGACTCTCCTTGTTTCTGTGGCCTTGACATTGGTGAGGTGTACTGGTCAGCTATTTTGTTGACTGTCCCACATTGGGATTTACTTGGTGTCTTTCTCAGGATTAGGCTTGAGTTATGGGTGTTGAGTAAGCAGATCACAGAGGTAAAGTGCTTTCTCATCACTTTATATGGAGGGAACAGGCTCTCAGGGCAAAGTATCACTGTTAATATTAACGTTGGTCACCTGGCGAGGTAGTTTGCCAGATGCCCCGCAGTGAAGCTGAGCTTCTCCACTTGCATACTGTGTGTCTTTAGGAGGAAGCTGCTTCGGGAACCAGCGCTTACGGAGACAGGAGTTAGCTCCACCTCCACGCTCCGTGGACGGCTGAGTGTCCACATCAATTATTTGGACTTCCACATAGGAGATTTCTATTCAACCCTATTCATTAAAACAAACAAACAAACAAAACCTGTGCAGTTACTTATTTTTACCAGCATGGACACCTGGGGATAGTATTTTTTGTTTTGCTTTGTTATTTTAACTTTTGTTATAATCCAGCAGTCCAGATTTTGTTGCTAAATTCATTCCTGCTTTGGCTATTGAGAGCTCTTTCCATTGGTTCCTGTCTTTCTTTGACATCTTTCCATCCTGTGGATTTTTTCTCTTGGTATTTCCTTATTTTCTGATATAAGATTCAAGATTGTCCTGGCTCATATGGTTACTGTGTCAGTCCTAGTGTCAGCCATTATTTCAAAGAGCTCTGGTTCCTTTTACTAGAGAATGTTATTAAAAAGTTACATATAGGAGCTAAAAGTGCTCAGCTGATAATGCAAGGAAATATATGCATGTATCCCCACCTCTGTGTATTGTTGGATCTCAGGGAGGACTGCTCCACAGTGGCATATCGATTATTTTGAATTACAGTTCCTTAATAAATGGCTGATGCAAGAGGGACACTCTGACTCTCTGTCTTCTTGAAAGCAGGAAATAAGCCTCGCATGTGAAAGGTACAGAAGGCTGTATGAACAACCCTTGGTACTTCTGCAATTTACTGCCCCCAAGCCAAAACTCTGTTTAGATTCTCCACTAATTGAGTGTCCCAAAGCTAAGTTTCTTAGGCCTGTAAGTTCCCCATAACTTTATTCTGTGAGGAACTTAAGCCTCACTTTCTGTTATAGTTGGGGAGGGATCTGTAAAGCACTTTGGTTTTTAAAGCAAAGGTTTGTTACTGGAACAAAGTGTCCCCCCAAAATGGGCTGAAGCTCAAGATGTCTCTGTCCCCTTCATGTGATACTTCAGGGCTGGTGGGTGCTGGAGCCCAGGCTCCGTCCTCCTTGTTTCTCTTCCCTGCTTTCAGGTGGAGGGCTCCAACCAGCAGGGGATGGGGTGACCACATGGCACCATGCCCTCCATCCTAGGACACAGGCTGGCCAAGGCCCTCACCACCTCCACCGCTTCCCCTTCGAGCTGCAATGGGTGGGAAAGCTGGGAGGTGCAGGGTGGCTGTGAACGGGAAAAAGGGCCATGGGTTCTGGTGGGCAGCTGGGCGGCTCTGCGGTGGCAGGGCCACCCGGAAGCTAGCGCACAGTCTCTGGGTCCTGTGAAACATGATTACGCATCGGCATGCAGTCTTTGATGCTTTGTGGTTGTGGAAATCCTATAGGAGGTGGCTCAGAGCAGATTAAGGTAATGCTCTCAGTGGAGGTGGTGAAGCGAAAGGTCTGCACTTCAGACTGAAGGTGCTAATGTGGGTGTATATACAGCACAAAACCATCTCGTGTGAATGTAGATCAGGCTCGTTTAAGGTCAGTGCAGTCGTGTTATGCCTAAAATCTCATATCTTGTGCCTCTCCTCGGGGACACCTTCCTCAGTTCCTGAGGCTCCTGTAACTCACATACAGGGGAATGGAGAGTGGGCTGTCTAGTGTGAGACCTGCTTTACCCTGTGTGTGAGTCTGCTCGGGGCTGCCATAACGAATACCACAGACAGGGCAGCTTGAGCAACAGAGCTACCTCCCAGTCCTGGATGCTGTCTGAGATCAAGGTGTCTGCAGGCTGGCTTCTCCCTGAGGCTTCTCTGCTTGGCATGTAGACAGCCATCTTCTCCTCACATGATCTTCTGTGTCCTAATCTCTTCTTGTAGGACATCAATCCTATTGGATTAGGATCCACCCTACCGACCTCATTTTACCTTGATCACCTCTTTAAAAATCCCATCTCCAAATACAGCCACATCCTGGGGTCCTGGGGGTTAGGGATTCAGCATGTGAATTTGGGGGGACGTGACTGAGCCTATACCATCCTCCTTAGGAACCAAGTGTGCTTCAGTCCTTCCTTCCCTCAAGTCACACGAGGTGATGTAATGGCTCAAGGAGAGGCCACTCGTGCAGAGTGTGTGTCCCAGCTGGGGACCCCCTCTCTGCTCTCTCTGATCAGGCCGTGGCAGTGCCGGCCCAGTCCTGAGGTGAGCAGTTCTGGGGTTTCCTGCTCTGTCTCCCAGCCTGCTGAGGTGCTCATTGTCAGGGAGCTCAGGAGCCAGCAGCCTAGTGGGGATGCCGGGGACTCTCAGGGCCTTGGCAGATGTCCTCCCGGCAGATACCCTAGCGAAAGTGGGGAAACATTTGGGGGATTACAGGCGGGAGAGAGTCAGTCTCGTTTATGCTTCAGAAAGACCAGGTTGGGGTGGGATGTGAGACGCACCGTGCGGGCAGGGAGCTTTGTCAGGCCTGATGGAGGAACCAGGCACAAGATCGGGCTTGGGCCAGGGCTGTGGGCGTAGAGGGGAATTAGTGTGAATTTGGAGGAGGGGGTCACAGGGTATGAGGTCAGCTGGTGCACAATTCTCTGGTTGGTTGATGGTGAGCTAACAGGGTGGTGAACAGTATCAATCCTTAGGTGCCAGTAGGTCTGGGGGCTCTTGATCATCAAGTGCAGTAGGTAATGTCTTCCATCTGGTAGAAATCTGTAAAACAACTCAGGAAGCGTGCATTAGACACTGTTATCCAGGTACTTCAGAGAGGAGCTACAGCAGAGGATATGGGGGAGGGGTCTGTCCTGGGAAGGTGGGGCTGCTCCTGGGTGTGGGGGGCTGTGGGATCCCACTCCTCTGAGGGGCCTGTTAGCCCCCAGTGGAGACGGGGATGCAGTGGCTGGACAGAGGCGTCTGGCCTGGGAGAGGGGCCCGGGCTGGAAATGTCACTGGAATCATCACAGGGAGGAAGAGGAAAGACCAGGTGGGGGAAGGCGGGTTACAGGAGACTCCACGGATGTGTCTGTGGGCCTGATAGAAGCAACTCAGAGCCAGAAGGAGTGGCTGTCAGGAGCTCAGCTTCGTTCTCCCGTTCCTTTGTAAAACTGCTGTGTCAGTTTGAGACACCACCAGGAGACGTCTGGGCCCATTGCTGCCGTGGTTTCATCAAAGGGGCCCAGGTGGAAAACGGAACCACTGCAGGCCCCACCCATGTCCCCACTGGGGGTGAATCCCATCAGGGCTCCGGGGCTCACAGGCTTCAGGGAACCTCTGCCCTCAGGACGGGTCTTCCTCCCTCCTCTCACCTGCTGGTCAGAGGTCTAGGCAGCCCCATCCTGGCTTCATCCCCAGGGCCTGGACTCTGGGACAGCTTAGGGGTAAGCAAGACCCTTGTGCTCCTTTATCTGCCTGGGGGCGAGAATGTCTAAAAAGCTGCAACTGGCTGGTTCCAGAGGGCTGAGTGTTTGCAGCAGGTATGAGTGGAAAGATGGGGTGTGAGGTTTCTATGTCTGCAGAGCCTTCCCAGTGTAAAGATCTGTGCATTTCCTGCGGCCAGTGAACTCCCCACACCATCCTCCCAGGAAGCTCAGCCAGGTGTTATGAGGGCAGAGGCTCTCCCCTCGCTTATATGTAACTTCCCGCCCCCACAGCAAGGAGCCTGGCTCCCACCATCTGCCATTTATGTGTGCATTGCTCCTTTCCAGATTACATGTGCAGAGGTTTCAGAATTGTTAGCTGCTACACCCTGGCAAGAACTCCATAAAATAAAGCCCACTGTTTGTGTACAGCCCATTCTGCGTTTAGTCTAGAGACTGCGTTCATTTCCAAAGTTAACTTTGGTCAGCACCTTTTATCCCGTCTCCTACAGTGAGTTTTTTCCATGCATTTCTAATACAGTTAGATTCTGTCACGTTGAGTATTCCATCCTGTAATACTGCTACACCATAAATAACTAAATTTGGATAGAGTTTGATTGACCCCTTGGGCTATACACACCTATGGGCTTAGACAAATGCATAGTGACAGGTATCCATCCTAAAGTATCACATGGTATACTTCAACCCCCCCACCCCATGATCTGCTTATCATCTATGTGGCTTTCCCTTTCCCAGAATGTCGTAAATGGGGTCATACTGTGTGCAGCCTCCACAGACCGGATTCTTTCACTTAACAATATATACTGAGGATTTATCCGTGTCTTTCAATGGGTTGATGGTTCATTCCTTTCTACTGCTGAGTAGTATTCCGTTGCATGTGTATGGGAGGAAAAACAATTTTCATTCTGTCCTTCTAGGTTCTTGGTTGAGCCCCACCCCCGCCCCGTAATAAAAGACAATTAACAGGAGAAAACCAGAAGTTTAACAGCATGTATACCTCCTGTATACAGGGGAGCTACCCAGAAAAACTGAGTCACTCCCTGAAATGGCCAAAGCCATCACCTTAAATACCAAATACCATCTTCAGATAAAAACAAAAGACCTTGGGGAAGGGGGGAAGCCAATAATGGCAGGTTATCATGCAAAGCACAGTAAACAAGGGTACTGTATGCAGATTTAAGTCGGGACTTCTCCCTTGATAAGGGTGACTTGAGATTTAATCGTCCTTCTATTTCTGGTGCACAGAGGGACACGCCCTTACAAATGGAGATTTCCTTATTATAAATGTCCTTCATAAAAGGTCAGTCTCTACTCAGTTTTTTCTTTCTTTCTTTTTTTGAATGAGGCTGAACTAATCCTTATGCCAGAGAGGCATATTTTGGCGCCGTATATTCTGCTCCCCTTGACATGGATGTGCTCCACTTTGCTTACGCAGTCATCTAGTGAAGGATATCCTGATTTCTTCAGGCTTTTACCCATTATAAATAGTGCTGCTGTGCATAATTGCATCCTTGTCTACTTTTGGACATAGATTTTCAAAGCAGTTGCTTACATCCTGGACGCATAATTGTTGGACCCCAAGGGGAGACTTGATTAGTCGTGGAAAGAAGCTGCGAAACTGCCTTGCGACGTGGCTGCGCACGCCCCCCAGCTATGAGGGGGCGCTCCTGTTTCTCCTCACCCGCCAGCAGTCGGTATTGCCATAGTTTTGGAGTTTAGCCATCCTAGTAGGCGTGCTGTGGTAGCTCACGATTTTAATTTGGAAAGCCCTAATAGTATATGATATTTTTGTATAATTTTTGTATGATTTTTTTTTTTTTTCGGTACGCGGGCCTCTCGCTGTTGTGGCCTCTCCCGTTGCGGAGCACAGGCTCCGGACGTGCAGGCTCAGCGGCCATGGCTCACGGGCCCAGCCGCTCCGCGGCATGTGGGATCTTCCCGGACCGGGGCACGAACCCGTGTCCCCTGCATCGGCAGGCGGACTGTCAACCACTGCGCCACCAGGGAAGCCCAATCTTTGTATGATTTTTATTATCTGTATATATTTTTTGGCCAGATGTGTGTTCAAATCCTTACCCATTTTTAAAATGGGGCTGTTTTAGAGGTCTTTGTCTATTTTAAGTCCAAATCCTTTACTGGATATGTGGTTTACAAGTATTTTTCTCCCAATTTGTGGCTTGTTTTTTTGATCCCGGAGAGGCAGCAGTGAGTAGTGGCATGAAGCGAGATCTTCATTCCCTGCCCAGGAATTGAACCTGAGTAGCCTGGATGAAAACCAGGAATCCTAGCCCCCCCCCCCCCCACAAGCTCTTGCCCCCCATGAAAAATGCATTTCTCATAGAGGTAAAAACTAAAAACAGATACAAAGTTTATTATTAGAGACATAGCACAACAACAAGGGAGAGCACACAGAGAAGCAGTTTGTTTAGTTAAGACAGAAGCAAGGCAGAGATGCACACCGGAGAGAAAGGGTGTGGGCGCCCCCCAATGAGGAGGAATGCAGTAAAGGGGCGGTTTTGTCATGTATACGGGGCAGTTCTTCCGGGTCTCTGTTCACCTCTGGCCAGTTATCTGGTTTCTTTTTCCACACTTGCCCTGCCCTAAGACCCTCCCCAACATGCGTGCGGAACTTTTTTCTAAGATGGATTACAGCCCAGAGGTCTATGGGACGACCTTAGCATCACCTATTATGGGGTGGTGCCCCTTCCTTTTTGACCCCCAAGGAGCCTTTCTGCACATGTGCAATGTTTCCTTTGCCCCAAGGATGGGAAATGTGTGACCTCTTGATCTTTTAACAGGGTTTAGTCCCACTCTGTTCCTCCCATAAAAATGTCCAATGTCTGGTTATTTACCCTATTTCTGTTGCTGGTTTTTATATCGAGGTGCAGATCTCGAAATATAGACAGGAGTGCGGCCATAACTGTGTAGTCCTGGAGCCCGTTTGTCTCTTGCTTCAGGAGAAGTAAACCGGGGGCTGGGAATGAATGTCCAGCCTGGAGCCCATTTTTTCTCACCCCGGGAAGTGGGAACAGGAGGCCAGTTGTAAATGTGGAGGCTGGAGCATTTATCTCCTGCCTCGTTTGGACTTTCTGAATAAGGTCTTTCAGAGTAGAAATATTTAATTTTATGAAGTCCACCATGTTTTTATCTTCTGTGATTGGCCTTTGTATGTTAAAACTCAAAACTCATGATCTATAGCCGAAACCCAAGGTCATGTAGATTTTCTTCTATGTTTCTCTGTAATTTTGATAGCCTTGCATTTGAAATGTCTGTGAATACATTTGTGTGAATTTGGCATAAGTTTTAAGGTTCTTGTCTAGGGACTTCCCTGGTGGTCCCGTGGCTAAGACTCCGCGCTCCCAGTGCAGGGGGCCTGGGTTTCATTCCCGGTCATGGAACTAGATCCCACATGCCTCAACTAAGAGTTCGCATGCTGCAACTTAAAAAAAAAAAAAAAAGGTCCCATGTGACACAGCTAAGACGCAGTGAAGCTAAATAAATAAATATTAAAAAAAAAAAAAGTAAAGCCTGTGTCTATAGTCATTTCATTTCTTACGGTTAAGGAGTTAATTGCTCCTTAACTATTTTGGAGAATTCATGGGTCATTTGGCTCTATTTCAATTTGAACTTCCACAGCATAACGGATGGAGCAGAACTGCCCTCCGGGGGCGGGGCCTCTGCTGAACTGGCCGGGCGCTTGGTCTGCCCTTTCCCATTGGCTGGCGGGGAACGCGAGCCCGCCTCCCTGACTCGATTGGCAAATGCGTGTTCTGCCTGCGGACCTGGCTCTGCGCGCAGCTGATGGGAGCCCGGCCTCCTCAAGCCCTACTGGGGCTTTGGTTTCGGGAATACGCAGGGCCAAGTCCATGCTGACGGCCTGGGCTTCAGGACAACCCGGGGCCGAGTCCTCGCCTACAGAAGCCGGGTCTCCTCAGGACCCACTGGGGCTTTGGGACACTGTGGGGTCCGGTTCACGCTGACAGGAGCCAGGTCTCCTCTGGACCTGCTGGGAGGTGATGCTGCTAAAGGAGAAGGTGAGGAAAAGTGGGGCAGAAGGTTCTTGTGTCTGGTTCACTGCTGAGGGTGTCTGTCCTCAGAGGGCCCAAGAGAGGAAGGGCTTGATGCGGAACACTGGGTTTTTAGCCAGTTTTTGTGTGGTGTAGACAGTGCAGTGTTCTTTGGTGTGTGCTGTCCAGTTTTGCCAGCACCATTTATTGAGGGGACTGTTGTTTCCCCAGTGTATGTTCTTGGCTGTTGTCTTGTGAATTAACTGACCGCATAACCGTAGGTTTATTTCTTGGGTCTCTGTTCTGTTCCTCTGGTCTGCGTGCCTGTTTTTGTGTGAATTCCACACTTTTTGATGACTGTAGCTTCGTAATGTAGTGTGAAGTCAGGGAGGGAGATGCCTCCAACCAGTTCTCCTTTCTCAGACTCCCTTTGGCTATTCAGGGGCCTTTGTGTTTCCACACAAATGTTAGGAGCGTTTGCTATATTTCTGTGAAGAATGCCATTGGAGTTCTGACCAGGCTTGCTTTGCATTTGAATATTGGTTTTGGTAGAATGGACATTTTAACAATGTTCTTTGCATCCATGAGCACGGGATATCTTTCCATTCATTTGTGTCTGTTCAGTTTCTTTCATCAGTGTTTTACAGTTTTCAGTGTGCTTTCACATCCTTGGTTCAATTTATTCCTAAGTATTTTTTGGATGCAATTGTAAATGGGATTGTTTTCTCAATTTCTCTTTCTGATGGCTGGCACATTATTAGTGTATAGAAAGACAAGTGACTTTTAGGGCTTCCTTGGTGGCTCGGTGGTTAAGAATGTGCCTGCCAATACAGGGAACACGGGTTCGAGCCCTGGTCCGGGAAGATCCCACATGCCATGGAGCAACTAAGCCCGTGCAGCACAACTACTGAGCCTGTGCTCTAAAGCCCACGAGCCACAACTACTGAGGTCGTGTGCCACAACTACTGAAGCCCGCGCACCTAGAGCCCATGCTCTGCAACAAGAGAAGCCACCGCAATGAGAAGCCCGTGCACCGCAATGAAGAGAGGGCCCCGCCCGCTGCAGCTAGAGAAAGGCCGTGCACAGCAACGAAGACCCAATGCAGCCAAAGATAAATAAATAAATAAATATTTTTAAAAATTTATAAAAAAAAGAAAGAAAAGTGATTTTTATGTACTGATTTTTTACCCTGCAGCTTTACTGAATTCACTTTTTGGTTCTAACAGGTTTTTGGGTTAGGGTTAGGGTACGGGTTAGGGTATGGGTTACGGTACGGGTTAGGGTTAGGGTTAGGGTATGCTTTAGGGTTAGGGTATTAATTAAACCTCTCCCACTCTCTAGATACCACTTAGCAACTAAAGGAATATTATTTGGGTTCCAGCCATGGAGAAGACTTTAGACACTAGGATAAGACAAAGAACACACATATTATAAATAAATCACATTAGGATTTTGTTTTTAACCTGTCCATTAAAACACTAGTGCTTAGGAAATCTAATGGAGGCAGAAGCAGTAAAGGGTAGTTTTATGGGAATAACATCACAGTTTTCTGTGGAATACACAGATTTTGACTGGGTAGAAAGTCAAGGAGGAATGCTTTTGTTCTGAAGATATAAACCTTCTTCTAAATTGAGCTGTTATTGGAAGTTAGGAATTTTTTGTTGCTGTTGTGTTGCTTTGTGTTTTCATGATTATTCTGCTTGCATCTCCCTTGTTAAAACTTTGATTTGGGGAAGAGTGCCATTACTGGAAATGAGTTTACAGAATTATTCTCAAAAACGGAAGGAAATGGTTCTCACCTAAATATTAAGAAATAATCTCTATACTTCTATACTGGTGTACTAACAGAATTATGATTCAGGGATAATAATTCTATGAAATGTAATTAAACACACAATATATATTTCTTTCTTTTACATTTCCATTGTTATTTTTTAAAAGTACAATTATAATTCAATGCTTTGTAACAAGTGAAATTTTAAAGGATTAAAGGGAAAGATAATATTTTACCACTTGCCCTCCTTTCCCACTCCCTGAAACGACCAGCACAATGTGTAGCTTTCTCATTTTATGCAGGTGTTCCTTACATGTGGAACATCATGTTTCTCACTGTAGAAAAACAGACTTAGCTCTCACACTTTTTATAGGCTACATAACAGTCCATAGAACAGAAGTACCAAGTATTTCAGACTTAGCTTTTGAGGGACACTCAGGTTACTTTCTGTTTTATTTTGTTTTTTTGCTAATTTGTTTTAACCCCAGAAAAATATTTTTTAAAATACAAAAGAAAAAATTAAGTCACGGATAAGGATTGGGGTTTAGGGTACGGGTTAGGGTTAGGATACAGGTTAGTATTAGGGTACAGGTTAGGGCTAGGTTTAGGGTTAGGGTACGGGTTAGGGTTAGTGTATGGGTTAGTGTTAGGGTACAGGTTAGGGTTAGGGTTAGGGTACTGTTTAGGGTACAGGTTAGGTATGGCTACGGGTTAGGGTTAGGATACCAGTTAGGGTATGGGTTAGTGTTAGGGTATGGGTTAGGATTAGGGTACGCGTTAGGGTACGGGTTAGGGTTAGGGTACGGATATGATTTAGGGTACAGGTTAGGGTACGGCGACGGTTAGGGTTAGGGTACGGGTTAAGATTAGGGTACTGTTTAGGGTATGGGTTTGGGTTAGAGTTAGGGTTAGGGTACGGGTTAGGGTTAGCGTACAGTTTAGGGTATGGCTACGGTTTAGGGTTAGGGTATGGGTTAGTGTTAGGGTATGGGTTAGGATTAGGGTATGGGTTAGGGCACGGGTTAGGGTTAGGGTATGGGTTAGGATTAGGGTACGGGTTAGGTTACGGGTTAGGGTATGGGTTAGTGTATGGGTTAGGGTACAGGTTAGGGTACGGTGATGGGTTAGGGTTAGGGTATGGGTTAGGGTACGGGTTAGTGTTAGGGTACGGGTTAGGGTTAGGGTACAGGTTAGGGTTAGGGTTAGGGTTTGGGTTAGGGTACAGGTTAGGGTTAGGGATAGGCTTCTTGTTAGGGTTAGGTTATAGTTTAGGGTGTGGAGCAAGGGTGTCCTGAATGGAGTGGCTTGGGGTCAGGAGGCTAGGGTTAGGGTTAGGGTATGGGTTAGGATTAGGGTACTGTTTAGGGTATGGGTTTGGGTTAGAGTTAGGGTTAGGGTACGGGTTAGGGTTAGGGTACGGGTTAGGGTTAGGGTACAGGTTAGCGTTAGGGTATGGGTTAGGGTTAGTGTATGGGTTAGTGTTAGGGTACAGGTTAGGGTTAGGGTTAGGGTACGGGTTAGGGTACAGTTTAGGGTATGGCTACGGTTTAGGGTTAGGGTATGGGTTAGAGTTAGGGTATGGGTTAGGATTAGGGTATGGGTTAGGGCATGGGTTAGGGTTAGGGTACAGGTTAGGGTACGGTGACGGGTTAGGGTTAGGGTATGGGTTAGGGTACGGGTTAGTGTTAGGGTACGGGTTAGGGTTAGGGTTAGGGTACAGGTTAGGGTTAGGGTTAGGGTTTGGGTTAGGGTTAGCGTTAGGGTTAGGGTTAGGGTACAGGTTAGGGTTAGGGATAGGCTTCTTGTTAGGGTTAGGTTATAGTTTAGGGTGTGGAGCAAGGGTGTCCTGAATGGAGTGGCTTGGGGTCAGGAAGCGGAGACTGTGTTTCGTGGGAGATGCTTGCACACCTGTGACATTGCGTCCTCGGGGTCAGCACGGCAGCACGGATCCACCATCTGCCGATTTGTCTGTTCCTTCATCGCTCACTCATTCCCTTGCTCATTCATTCATTCACCCTCTTGATCCGTGACTTGAGGAGTTACTAAGGGTGCACTCTCTGCAGCAAAACACAGGACGCAGAGGGCCCGAGAGACCTGGCCGTCGGTAAGACTCAGGCCTGCTCAGCGCCTCACTCACGGGGAGCCCGGGAGTGAACTGTGCCCCAGGGCGGGGGCTCCAGGGGGACGAGAAGACCCTGGAACTGGGGTGCCGCCGCTTCCCGCCTCCTCTCCCTCAGGCTCCCTGGCCTGCCCGCGTCCCTGTGGCGCAGCTCTGTGTTTGGTCACTCTTTGTGTGGCAGAGGTCTGGAGGAGATGGTCAGCGTCCTCATGGGAGGATCCTGCTACTCACAGAGCACCTGGGACTCTGAATCCACGTTCAGCAAGGGGAATACTCTGGAGCTTTCCAGGCCCCAAAATCCTGGGTGCTTGGCTGCGCTCCCGTACCCACTTCTTATGCAGTCTCCCTGGAGCCCCCATCCCATCACAGTGAAGATCCAGAAGGCGTTATGTGAGGCCCTTTCCGGTCTGGGCAGCACCAGGGCCCTGGGGCTCTTCCAGGCCCAGAGCATCTCTGAGTGTGTTCCAGTGTAGTGAAAAATTGACAGTTTTCACACAGTGTAGAACAAGCCTGGCTGTTATTTATGGTTCGTGTTGTGTGTGATTTTTCATGGTCTTGGAGAGTCCCAGCATTTTTCTGATGCATCAGCACATTTGCCCACAGCACATGCTTGAGTCCACAGGCTCAGGGGTATTCCTGGGTTCTCTGGTCAGGAAGGCCCAGTCAGACCGGAGGGGAGACTGACCACACCCAAGGCCTGGTCCTTGTCAGGCAGAGGGCGGGAGGGAGTCCAGTGAGGCAGGATTGAGGCTCATTCCAGGAGGGCCATCCTGACTGTGGTCTGAAGAGATGCTGCTGCTTCTGGGCATATATTTTTCTAGAGGAGAAAAACACAGATGTTGTATAGAGCATGACTTGGACTAACAGGCAAAGGCAAGTCAGTGCAGGCCTGCGAGAGGGGGGTCATGTCTCCCAGATCTCTATGGACTGTAGACCCAGCACCTCCCCAGTCAGCCCCAGGTGGAGCAGAATTAAGACACACAAGAAGTGGACTCGGGCCAGACGGCAGCTCTGTGATTGTGCACAGAGACGGCTGACTGTCTCCCAAATCCAGGGTTCTAGAACTGGGGCCTCTGGAAGGCATAGGCATTCAGGAATATGGTGAAGTGCTTATGGAAGAGTAGATAGCAAAATGTAAGCCTCAGCCCAGAGCAAGATACCAGCAGGATAACACAAGACCCCCAGTCCGGAAGTAGCACAGGCATGACCTGCAACTGACACTCAGACGTGCTTCTCCCACGAGCGGCTGGGGCGGCGGAAGGCTCGGCTGAGGCAGCTGAGCAGGCTGGGTCTGTACCCCACGACTGGCAGGGCAGAGCGTGCTTGAGCCTTCAACTAGCCTCTGTGACAGCTGCAGGGCCGTGACCATCTTTATTTCCCAGGGACCATCTGCCGTCTCCTCATTCTTGGGGAGGCTGAAACAAAAACAAACTTTATGAAATTTCCTGAGCTTTTGTGTGTATGTGTGTGTATTACGTGAGTGTGCACAAGCATGTGCATGTGTGTGCTGTCTGTGCACAGGTCTGTGTCCACCCGAGTGCATGTGAGTGTGTTTACGTGCAGGCAGGCACACATGTGTGTATGCACGTGTTTTTGCATGTGCAGCAGCACGTGTGATTGCGTGCATGTGTGCATGTGACTGCAGCGCATCTTTGCGTGTGTGTGTGTACGTGTGTGTGAATGCAGGTGTGCTTGGGCGTGTACGTGCACATGTGTGTGTACGCATGCATGCTGTGGGGGGATGAGGAAGGCGTGGAGTTGTTGCTTTCTGGCGCCGCCTTCCCCCACCCTCCGTTTTGCTGTTGCCTCAGTGCTTCGTGGTGAAGTGTGGAGACTCAGCAGGAGGGTCACTACCCGCTACCGTGAGCGATCTGTCTGCTCACCCTCATGGTCACCCATCTGTCCAGTAAATGTCTCTGAGCCTGTGCCATGTGCTGGGACCTGGGGCCCACGGGGGAGCAGGCGTGTGCTCTCAGCTCTGCTCGGCCCAGCCGGGCGTGGGGCAGAGGAGCTGCAGGCCAGGCGTGTCTGCGGAGGGAGAGCTTACCTCTGGCTGGTGGGTCAGCGGAGGTGGCAGCTGAGCTGAACTGAAGGAGCGGGGTGGACGGAGCTTGCTCTAGAGGAGGGTGGGGGCGGGGGCACGGGAAGGGGCTGGGTGCCTGGCTCGCGGGGAGGGCGCATCGCAGAGGGGCTGCAGGGGTGGCCAAACAGCTAGCTTTGACTTCGTTTTATAGACAGAGAGAACAGCTTTAGAGCCAGCTTTACAGGATCAGGCCCCCACTTTTCCTCTGGTGGCGGCTGAGGGGTTTGATGGCAGAAGAGAGAAGATGGGCCGAGGAACAGGGGTGACGGTAGGGGCTGTGCCTCCGCCAGGCTTCCAGCCTCTTTGTGCTGGTCCCTTGGGTCCACAAGGTTAGCAAGCACCTTGTGTGAGGCCGGAATGAGGCTTCGTCTTCAATCCCTCTTTCCCAGAAGTAAACGCAACACAGTTTGAAGTTGGTGAGACTGAGGGGGCCATCTTGCCAGAAAGGCAAGTGTCAGTGTGGGCTGGGGTGCCCACCCGGGGACAAGGGGGACCCTTAGCCAGACCCGCAGACCCCAGGGAAGGACACGGTGTGCTCAGAGAGGCAGGGATAGTCAGGAGAGCCAGGTGTGCAGAGAAGGCTCGGCCAAAGGGGCCCTGGGGGCTCAGGCACTCAGGGAGTGAGGGGAGGGGCGGCCAGACAGCCGTGAACGAGGCCCAGGGGTCGACGGACCAACGGTTGTGCTGTGTGCAGGGTGGACACACAGGGCCCGAGGCTGTTCTGTAGGGAACGTCTCCCGGCTGCAGTGGGCTCTGGAAACTGTCTGCGGGCCGCCGCGCCTCCTGGGGCTCTCTGGTCCAGGCCCCAGCCAGGAGCCGCCTGTCCAGCCTGCCCCGGCTCCACCTCCGGACTGCGCAAGGCTGGACGGGTGGGACGGGCTCCTCGTGCCTCGGTTGCCATGACCTGTGACGTTTCCTTTCCAGTTGCCAGATTCATTATAAGGATATGTACAGTTTGTTGCGTTGTCTTGCGCCACCCGTTGGCTTAGGGAGGAACTGCCCTCGTAGGTTGGCCAGCCAGGTGTGCTACTCCAACTGACATACCCTTCCCTGCCCGAAATGCAGACACAGCACACACTCCCTGCCTGGTTTGGGAATGATGACACCTCACCTCTCGCCCCTCCTGCCCTGTCCTGCCTGCACTCCAACCTCCTGGACACTTCGGTTCCCCATCTGACTCCCGACCCCTCCAGCTGGCTGGGGACAGGCAGCCTCACGAGACGGTGCGCACAGAGCTTTCTGGCCGGGCCGTGAGGATGGGGACCGGGTCCCACCTGTGCCAAGGAAGCAGGCGTCTCACCCGGATTTGCCTCTGGGCTCTTGAAGGTGGACTGAAGGTCAGACAGTCCAGAGGCCGAGGGCCCCCGAGGAGGGGGTGTGGGCGCAGGTAGACCAGGAGCAGCTGCCCCTCTGGTCAGGAGAGTCCAACAGCCCAGGGCTTTCTGGTTGCTGGGGGGAGGAGAGGGCGGAGGCCGTGGGGCCCAAAGACAGGTCCTGCTTCACCTCTGGATGGGGCCACTCAGCTGAGGCCAGGAGCCCTGGGAGGAGGGCCAGACCCTGGGGTGGATCCACCTGCCAGGAGAAGGCTGTCCGCCTTCTCTCTTCGGTGGCCTGAACCCGCCTGTGTCTCTGGGAGCCCAAGCAGGTCCCGTAGGCAGCCATCCCAGGGGTGGAGGTGAGGCTTCAGGACTGGTGGCCCGTCTGCCTCGGAGGAGACACAGTCAACAACCCCTGGACACCTCCCTGAGTCTGAAGCCTTATCCCTTATGTTGGTCCCAGCCCTTCCTGGCGTGCTGTCAGGAGGGTACAAGAGTGGCACCAAGCCACATCTCACCCCAGCTGCCCCCCCGCCCCCTCTGCAGTCTCCCATTTCCCACCCAGCCGTGACCCAGCAGCAGCCCTGCCCCGGGCCGGCCTCGGGTGTCTCTGGGCCTGGAGCTGGCCTTGGCCCCGTGGACTTCGTCTCTAGAGCCTCGGGGCTCCCTGCAGAACAGCGTGGCTCTCGCTCTCGTTTTCTGGCCTGCTTCAGACTTTTCTCCACTTCTTAAGCCTCTCGGCTAGCTTGGAAGCCAATTGAGCGTGAATTGGCTCATCAGGCAAGCTGACGTCTCTGCTGTGGGTCTCCAGCTGGCCCTGCTGGTCACTTAACTCTGCCAGCTGCCCTGGCATGGTGAAACAGCTCTTTTCCAGTTTGGCATTACCCGTGGCTTCTGAAAGTGTAAAATCAGAGTTGACAACCCAAAGCCGCCCCGATGCAGCCTGTCATTCCCTCCATGTTCATTAGCTCAGATGCCCCCCCGCCCGCTCCCTGCGTGGGACCAGAGTGCGGAGGTGAGGCTGGGGCAAGGAGGGGATCGAGCCCAGCAGAGAAATCCCTCATTTGACCTGTTTTTTCGTTTAATCCGACGCTGGTTAACTGGCTCTGTTTTCTTGTCTGCTTCCTCCCCCTTCCCTCCTGCTGCGCCCCTCCCGTGGACCCCACTCTGCCTCTGTCCTGTGGGCCGGGCCTCCAGTGGGCGCATCAGTTACAATGATATGTTTGAGATGCTGAAACACATGTCCCCGCCCCTGGGGCTGGGGAAGAAATGCCCTGCTCGAGTTGCATACAAGGTAGACCCCTCGCCCACACCCCGCAGGCTGTCTGTGCTGCGGCCGGGCTCCCGTGTCTCTTCTGGGGCTTGTCCATCTGTTTGTCTGCTGCTGTGCTGTCTCACTGTTTCTTTCTCTTCTCTGCCCCGAACATCTCTGCTTCCTTCCCAAACAGAGGGAAGCAGACACCACGAGGTGTCCCTGCACTGGCCCCTTGTCCCCCAGGGCTGCCCCTCTGAGAGCCCCCGGGGAGGCTCGGGAACATGGAGCTGGAGCCCACCAGCTGCCTCTTCTCCTTCCCTTCTCTTCCCTAGAAAGGAGGGGACAGACCAGCTTTTTTGACAGAGCCTGTTTTTGTTCCGAGCTCAGGACCACACTCTGCTCCTCTGTCCCCTAAGCCCCTGATGTGGGTGGAGTTGTCTAGCCCTGAGGGTCCGACCCTGGGGGAGCAGCGGCCTGCAAGGTCTCTGCAGGGTGCACCTGAGGAGCCTGCCCCCAGCCCCGCATGTGCAGAACTTCCCGGGCTGGGGAGGGAGCGTTGTCTCTAGGGCTTCGTGGGTTCACGGAGCCTTAAGAAGGAAGGGTGCTGGAGAGAGGCATCCTGCCTTCATTCCTGGGGCTCCAGAGGGCCCTGTGGGGTGAGAACAGCCTCTGGGGCCTGGGCGGTCCCATGTCCCTCCCACCCTGCTGCTGAGGGCCCAGCGGCTGAGCTGCAAGGAGGGGGGTAAACTGAGGACACCGCCAGGCCTCCCTCCCGGGTGGGCGAGCAGACCACATGGCCCCATCCCCAAGCCTGCTCCCACCTGCCCCTGCATCCTCCGTCACCCCCTTGGTGAGTAAGCACCTCCCATCCCTCCAGCGCTCCGCCCTCTCAAGAGCCCTCAGTGCTCCGGAGACTCAGCCAGCATGTGTCTGGGGCCTGACTGCTGTCTCCCTCTCTGAGCAGGCTTCCCACCAGAGCTTTCATCTTTCTGATTCTGTCCACACTGTCTGTCTCTGTGCCCGATTCTGGGCTTGCGTCTCTCCCCTGGCTCAGCACAGCCTCTGGGAGCTAAGTGGCTCCTCCAGGCCATATGCAGACGCCTCTAGTGTCTTCCTTGGTCCTCCCCTGCCCGGCATGTGAGTCGAGCCTGCCTGGAGGCCGTGCATGAAAGGCTGTAGCTTTGTCCCCAAGAAGGAGAGCTGTGTCCACACTGACACCTGGGGCCAGGGTGGGCAGCCAGGGCCATGACGGGGTAGACTTTGGAGTTCCTCCCCGGGTGTGCTGGCTAACTCCAGGTTCTGGCAGTGAAGAGACCAGGTGAGGCCTCGTGGTGGGTGGAAGTGGATGGGCTTGGTGAGCTGGGGAGGGTCAGGAGATGCACAGAGTGCCATGTCCAAGAGGGTCTAGGCCCAGGCAGAGACTCCTGTCTGTTTGCCCTGGTCTCGCCCCTCTGCTGCTCCCTGAGATTCCTGGCTCTCTGCCCATTAACTCTGAGCGGGCACGACCACTGCTGTACCTCCACTGGAGAGTGGCCACACTCAAGGGGCCTCCTTCCTCTGGGCTCCTTCTAGCCCAGAACAGGGTCGGGGTGGAGGTTTCTGGCGGGTGGGAGCCAGGTTCTGTGGCCCATGGACCTCCAGGCCCACAGGACAATCCTCTCTCCTCCACAGACATACCCAAGAGGGTGGCATAAAGGAGTCGGTCTCCTGGGGCACTCAGAGGACCCAGGAGGTGCCCTGCGAGGTGACGACGCCCCTGGAGCGTGGCCACTCCGCGGAGATCCCGGTAGTGCAGACAGGAAAACCGGTGAGGGCTCCCAGGGCTGGGGGGTCGAGTTGGGGGTGGGGTGAGAGTGGGAGGGTGAGGGCGAGAGCAGGATGGGGGGAGGCTGGCATAGGGGAGAAGGTGAGAGTGTGATGGGGGCGGATGTGACTGTGGGGCTTCTGTCCCCCCAGGCTGTGGATGTCCAGATGCAGAGCATGGCCCTGAGAGGCCCTGACGGGGAGCCCCAACCTGGGCTGGAGAGCCAGGGCCGAGCGGCCTCCATGCCCCGCCTGGCAGCAGAGACTCAGGTGGGTGGCCTGGGAGGGTTGGGGTCATGGGAGGGGTTTGGGGGTGAGGAGACTTGGCGTGGAGGAGCTTGTGTCCCACATGCGGGCTTTGCTGGGGTGGAGCCTCCCCGAATGCACTGTAGCCTGGACACCACCGGCCCTGTTTGGAACCCTCAGAACACGATGCTGGCCTCGAGAGGTGTGGCCAGGCCAGCAAGAGTCCCCACTGCCCCGTGTCACTGACCCAGCCCTTCCCCATCTCTGGGACACGCCTCTCCCACTCCAGCTCTTCACTCCCCCAGAAATCACACACAGGGCCTCCTCAAGCCACCCTTTTCCCTCATGTCCTCTCGGAGCCCTGGGGGTGACCCTGCTCCCTCTCTGGACACTGGACATTCTTTCTCTGGGACTCGCTTGACCACCTGGCAGGAAGCCCCTGGCCAGGGGGCTGCAGCACTCTTTCCCGGGCTCAGCCCCTGGGTTGAGCATTCCTCTTCCAACCCCTCACTCCCCCGTCTCTGCCCACTGCGCCTGGTGCCCTCCTGGCCTGCCACGTCCCTTCGGTGCCAAGCTGGCGCCTCTTCTCCCTCCTTGCTGCTTGAGCCCGAGCAGTGGCTCTGGGTGAGCCCATTTCCGTGGGTTGTGCTTTCAGCCCTGGGGGAGCAGCCTCACGGTGCTGGATGGACGGAAGGGCTGGCACAGTGGTCTCACCGAGGCCGCTGAGGAAGCTCTGCCCCCCCCCCCCCGCCCCGGGATCCTTCCAGCCAGGCCAATAGGCTCCCTCTTCCTTGCACCTCCCTGTCCTGTAGGGACGCTGAGGCCAGGAGGCCTCCTGGGCCCCGCCCGGCCTGGGAGAGACAGACAGGCACACAAACAGCATTTTGTGCAAAGAGCGCTTCTGAAGAAGCGGTGGGTCTCTGGTGAGCAAGACCAGTCCAGGGAGAGGGCGGGGCTTGGTGGTCCCTGACCCCCAGCCCCGCAGTGGGCCTCCCCAGGGACCCTGCCAGACCGCAGGCCAGGCCCTCCGTGGCGCCATGCTCCCCCCTCCCCCCCCAGCACTCTGGGGCACAGCCTCCCTTGTCTGGGGAGACGCCCCAACTTCAGGGATAGCGTCCCAGGCCCATTCCTCCCGATGGGACGTGTCCTGTGGTCTGCCCAGCCCCGGGTCATGGCGGCTTCCCCGCCGCCCTGGGCCTCCCTGGACCCCACTCTCAGGCCGTGCGCACACCCCTGTCCCCGCCCGCAGCCGGCCCCAGACACCAGCCCCATGAAGCGCTCCATCTCCACTCTGGCGCCCCAGCGTCCCCCCGTGGCTCGTTTGTGCAACGCCGCCCTGGACCGCGCTCCGGCCAGCCAGGCCACCCCCCACCATCACCACCGCTGCCATCGCCGCAGGGACAGGAAGCCGAGGTCCCTGGAGAAGGGGCCCAGCCTGTCCGCAGACATAGATGGCGGTGCGTGCGAGGGGTCTCTCGAGGGGCGGTGGCTCGAGTTGGGGGTTCAAGAGCACATGGGAACCCTCTTCCTTTCTGCACCTCACAACCCCACAGCCAGCCCTGAGCCTGAGACCAGGCAGGAGCCCCCCACCCAGCTCTGCTCTGGGACCCTCTGCTGGCCCTGGGGGGCCAGGCCGGGGTGGGGTCTGTCTCGCCGCCGGCTTGGCTGTGCTGACTTCTCCTCTCCCCGCGCCAGCACCCAACAGCGCCGCGGGGCCAGGGCCGCCCCCCGGGGGACGGGCCAGCAGGCTGCCGGCGGGAGCGCAGGCAGGAGCGGGCCGGTCCCAGGAGCGAAGGCAGCCTTCCGCCTCCTCCGAGAAGCATCACTTCTACTCCTGCGACCGCTTTGGGGGCCGTGAGCCGCCACAGCCCCAGCCCTCCCTCAGCAGTCACCCTGCGTCGCCAACCGCTGGGCAGGAGCCAGGACCCCCGAGACAGGTACGTGGGCCTCAGGACCCCGCCTCGCCCGCGCTCCCTGGGGTCCGGGAGGGAGCCCCTTCCCGTCCTGGTTCCTAGGCCCAAGCCTGCGCTCCTTGCTTCCCGGGCCCGTCCATCCTGCCGGGCGGAGCCCTGGCCCTCCCGCTGTCCAGTCCCTTCTTTGCTTTCCTTCTGACTGAGCTGGGCTGGGCTGTGGTCTCCTGGTCCCTGGCCCTGTGCCTATCCCTTGCTGTCACCACCATCCCCAGACTGCCATCCGACTCTCTTGGGGCCGCCCCGGGTCCATCCCAGCTGCCCGACCCCGCCCCCCGCCATGGCTCTCCGCTGCGCTGTGCTCTGTTCGCCCTGTCCTTTGACTGGGGGTTGCTGCGTTCCCGTTTCCTGCAGGGCAGTGCTTCAGCGAACGGGAGCCCCCTGCTGCCAACATCTGGTGCTAGCACCCCTGGCCGCGGCGGGCGGAGGCAGCTGCCCCAGACCCCGCTGACCCCCCGTCCCAGCGTCGCCTATAAGACGGCCAACTCCTCGCCCGTCCACTTTGCTGGGGCTCAGACCAGCCTCCCTGCCTTCTCCCCCGGCCGGCTTAGCCGTGGCCTTTCAGAACACAACGCCCTGCTCCAGAGAGACCCCTCAGCCAGCCCCTGGCCGCCAGCTCTCGGATCGGCTCCGACCCGTACCTGGGGCGGCGTCTGGACAGCGAGGCTGCTGCCCGCACCCAACCTGAGGACACGCTCACCTTCGAGGAGGCCGTGGCCACCAACTCGGGCCGCTCGTCCCGGACTTCCTACGTGTCCTCCCTGACCTCCCAGTCGCACCCCCTCCGCCGGGTGCCCAACGGCTACCACTGCACTCTGGGGCTCAGCTCTGGCGGGGGCGGCCGGGGGCGGCGCAGCTACCACCACCCCGACCAAGACCACTGGTGCTAGCCGCACCGCGACCGGCGGGCGCGTCCCAGGTGATGAGTTTTATCATCCGCGCTGGGCTCCGGGGGCGCTCGGGCGCTGAGGCGGGGGCCGCAGCCCCGGGAGGACCGCCTCGCCCCTGCGTCTCCTCCCTCGCGCTGGGTGGAGCGGTTTGTAGAGGGATGTGGCTCCCCCTCTGCCCCTCCCGCGCTGCCTCCCTGGGTCTCACAGCTCAGAGCCTACACAGGACGCGGCTGTGTGTGCTGAGCGGCACTGGGGGAAGGACCCAGCATCCGAGGTGTGTGCTGGGAACGTTTTGCAGGAGGTCTGAATCTTGTGCGGATCATCCTTCATGCAAACGTGTGGTGCAGAGGGGCGGGCGAGACCTCAGGACAGAGTCGGTGGTAAACCGAGCAGGTCTCGTCAGCTCCCGCACACCAACAGTCCGGTGGTGCCCTTCGTACCTAAAATGGCAAATAGGCACTAGAAACACACGCAGATGCTCTGTCCTCTCCCAGACACAGTCAGCCCTGACAGGGACCAAATCTGGACAACGTTCTTGCTGTTGGTTTTGATTTTTAGTCACGACACCCTTCACTCGTTTGTTGACTCTATATACTTGATCAGAAAATAAAAATAAAAAACCAGAATAATGGGGAAGGGAATGTTAACATGACTGTAAAACATGAAACCTATAGGAGGACCTCAGCCTCTCAGGATGTGTGTTCTTGGCTTGCTGGAGGACATGCTCTGTGTCCAGTCCAGGCGGCCGACCAGACCACCCCGGCTCCCGCGGCTCTCGACCAAGTGCCTGACCTCCTAGCCCCTCGCGCGGGCTCCCGGGGGCGGGACGGGAGGCCTGTGTGGACTGCGAGTGGGCTTTGTGGAAACTGTTGCAAACAGCAACTGAGTAGAAAGCGGATGTAATGGAGAACGTGCAGAAAACATCCAGTAGGTCCGTCGTAGTTGGAATGAAGCGGCCGTTTGCCCTTTTTCCTCGAACCAGTAGAGGCTGCAGGGCATGTGTAGCATGGCCCGCGTGGGCCGGTCAGTCTTTCTACACCCGATTCTCAGGGACGGGGTGCCTGACAGGCAGGGCGCAATCTCTGTAGTTGTGCAAATTTCTTTTCGCAGAAGACTCATCGGGGAGAGGCTGGTGGGAAGCGGGGGAGATTGGATGGGGTGGGGGCAGGAGGAGTGCCCGCGTCTGAGCAGATGAGGGCAGCTGGGAACCAAACGGAAATGAGGCCAGAGCTCGGAGGAAGGAGCAGCTGCTGCAGCTGCTGAGCTGGGCGTCTGAGCCCACACTCTTTCTGGCACAAGAGGTGGGAAAGCAGGCAGCCAAACGAAGCCCCGCTTCAGGGCCACATTCAAAAAAGGCCACTGTTAGGACGTGGTGCATAAAGCACTGGAGAGCCTCTGTTTTGTGAACAAAAGGAGCATTTAGATGAGTAGATTCGGGTGTGTCCTCCGCAGTTTGAAATGTGAGATGATCTCTTTGCTGGACCATTTGAGTGTTCCCATTGGCTTTTACCCCATGATTCTCCTAAAGAGACTTGGAGTGTGATGTGTGTGTGTGCGTGTCTGTGTGTCCCCGTGAGTGGATGCCGTTAACCCATAGGGCTATGCAACGAAAGACACACGTTTAATATTAGAAATAAAACACACGAGACCGCCACCTGTTCTAGGGTTTGAGCATGATTGTGACCAAACCATTTTATAGAATTTCCTTACTTGAAGGCGCAACACTCTGAAACTTTAAAATAACAGAGTATTTTACTCAAGTAGGATATAATTAAAATCGGAATCTCGGGCTGTGCATGTCATCCCTGGCTCCTGCTGCAGAGCAGAAGCTTGTGTATTTTGGTAGATGTTTTGTCTCTGGTCCCCCTGCCCACATTATTTTGAGTGTATTCATTCTGTGCAGAACCACAGCTGCTTCCCCAGGCCATGTTGGGCAGAGAATCCACTTTTCCGGACCCACCCAGCCATGCTGGCTTGTCTGGATTCTTCTAGACACTGGAATTGGTGAAAATTACAGAGAGCGGGGGATATACTCTCTTGTTTTCCCGACTCTGCGTTTTGTTTCTGTACTGTCTCTTCTCAGCTGTCACGTTTCCCCCCAAATCTCATAGTGAGTTGCCAAATTTGAAGAGCATCAACCAGTTGTCTGCACCTGGAACCAGTCAAGCAGTGGCTGTAGTTTGAATAAGTTCTGTGTGCATGTAGAATATATACATATATACATATATTCAAGGACGTGCATGACATGTATATCTTCGTACTTTTTGATAAAATGTATTCATTTGTTAATTTTTAATTATATTTGATATAAATCAAGGGTTTGTTGCAAAACTTTATATTTAAGAACAGTGTTTAAAAAAAACAAAAACAAAAAGAGAAGTCCCAACCATGCAACACAACTGCGACTTGCTTTAAAAAAAAAATCTGTGATTGACTAGTTTGCTGCCTGAGTAATATTTATCAGCCAAACTTTGGATTCTGCTATTGTTTCTACAATGACATTTTGTATGAAGCAAAGTCCTTGGATTAAAATAAAACTTAGCAAAAAATCAAAAACAAAACCCCACCATGCTGCTGGGTGATATATGCAAGGGGTGCGGAGCCAGGCGGATGAGCCATCTCCGTGGGTACGGGGCTCGGGGGCGGAGGGCACAGGGCTCAGAAGAAGGTGAGAACCTCTTCAACTTGCTCTGGGGCTGATAGGATGCAAGGGTGGATTAGACCCAGCGTCATGGTGAGGATCAGGGTAGGCTTGTGGCTGGAGGAGCCAGGATAAGGACTCATGGGGGATGTGGTTGTTTTAGGGTTAGGAATACAGTTTGCGAGTTGAGCGGGCATTGGCTGAGGTTTGGGGTGGCTGTGTTGGGTGGGTTAATGGTTAGAGGTTAGAGTTAGGTTTGGGGTTGAGGTTGGGATGTAAGTTAGAGTTGGGGTTAGGAATTAGAGGTTAGGGTTAGATTACAGGCAAAGGGTTTGTCTATATAACCACTAACAGTGTAGGGTTATGTGGGTATAAGAACTAAGGTTTTGTTCAGTTTACTGTACATTAGAGTTCATTTAGAAAAGGCATAATTGAACAGGCTTAGGTTTCAGACAAAAATGAAAATTATGGTTCTGATTACACAGGGAAAAGGGATTGGAGTAGGGTTCAAATTTTCAGTCTGTTCTGATATGGGCCTATATTTGGATTAGGGTTAAGGGTGGTGTAGGATCATGGTCAGGCTCAGAGGTTAGGGTTAGGAGTAGAGTAAGGTTCAGAGTTAGAGGGTCAGGAGTAAGGATAGAAATTCAGGCTCAGGGCTCAGGGTTAGAATGTAGGGTCAGGGTCAGGGTTAGAGGCTCAGGGGCAGAATTAGAGGATACATTAAGAGGATGAGGGGCTTCCCTGGTGGCGCAGTGGATAGGACTCCGTGCTTCCAGTGCAGGGGGCCTGGGTCCAATCCCTGGTCAGGGCCCTAGATCCCACATTCATGCCACAACTAAGAGTTTGCATGCCACAACTAAGGAGTTGGCAAGCTGTAACTAAGGAGTCCACGAGCCACGACTAAGGAGCCTGCCTGCTGCAACTAAGACCAGGTGCAACAAGAAAACAACAAAAAAAGAGGATGAGGTTTGGAGGGATTAGAGTTAAAGGATGCAGGCTAGAGGGTCAGGGTTAGAGGGTTAGGTTAGATTGTCTGAGTCAGGGTCAGGGTAAGGGTTAGGAGTTTACAGGGCAAGGTCGAGTATATAGGGGCTAGGGGTTAGGAGTATTAGGGTTTAGGTTTAGAGATTAGGAGGTTAGGGTTAGGGAGTTAACAGTAGAGATTTGGGCGTTAGGGTTAGTGGGTTAGTGTTAAGCATAACTGGCCCACGACCCCCCTAACCCCACACCTCTGAGTCCTCTAGGATGGACAGGACTTGCCCTGGGTCACTCATGAGTGTGGGGTTCACCTGGACCACTGGTTATCTACCCTCCGTCCTGGAACCTGATAGCAGAAGAATGAAATGTCTGCTCCGGTCTCTGACTGTTTCAAATCCAACTCAACCTCAGTCAATGGTTGTTAGGGCCTCAGAAGTCCACAGGGTTTCCTCCTCCCACCTGAACTGGAAAGAGTAGTGCTGGCCCCACTTGGCCTGGGCAGCCCCGGTCCAGCACAGGCCTGGCTGAGGTCACTGTCCATGGTACATGTTATGAATTTATACAGAACTTGGTGCAGCGACCTGACCAGCCCCCAGGTGCTGCCTCCTGAGGGGCTGGTGGGGCCCTCCTGGGACTGCAGGCATCCTTTGTCCCATCTGAGTGGGCATCAACAGGACATCAAGTCTCAGGACAGCCCTTGACCTCTCGACCACACAGGCAGGCATCTGTAGGTCCTCCAGCTCAGGCCAGTCTGGTCCCCTGTCAAGCCGTCTGTGGCCAATTACTGAGCTGACCATGCTGCTGGGCAATTGAATCTGCCGCTTTCCCCAAGCCAGCATCTGTTCTCATGCCAAAGTCCAGAACTTCAGCTTTCCTCTGGGCACTTCTTACCTCTTTCCAGTCCAAACAGTTCCAGAGGGCTGATGCTACGTTCCACCCACCTTGAAGATGGGCGTATGATCCACATCTAGCCAATCCCATGGTACACCTTATGGGTGCTCTGATGGTTCAAGGACGATGTTATGACCCAAAACCAGGCCAATGACGTTTATTTTATTTTATTTTTTGGCCATGCTGTGCACAGCGGGATTTTAGTTCCCCTGACCAAGGATCGAACCCGTGCCCCCTACGTTGGGAGCGCAGTCTTAACCACTGGACCACCAGGGAAGTCCCATCCCCTCATTTTCAAAACTGCTATGGATTTAAAACACACAAGAGGATTGTGATATGAGTGGCCTTTTCAGTATGACTTCTTTGACTTAGAATGTTTTCAATGTTTATCCATGTTGTAACATGATTATCAGTGCTTCATTCATTTTTTTTATTGTGGTTAAAAATACATAACATGGGGATGGGGGGCAAGTGGAGGGAACGGCCCACATGCACATCGTTCACGGACCCTCTGGACTGGAGGGACTCGTGAGAGCCGGAGCCCAGAAATCCGGGGATGGATAAGACACAGCGTCCCCTCCAATTCCCGTAAGCACCCCTTGCTCCATCCTGCGCCCAAATACCTCAGCTAGGCGCTCTCCCCACTCTTTACACTCCAAACTCAGCCAGGACAGACCTCTGCAGCCGCCGCTCCCCACCCTGACAGGTAGAAGCTCAGAGGTCCCTGTCCCCCTTTCCTCTGAGGGACTATTTTTGGTGACCACAAAAGGATTAGATCGCTCAGGACAAAGCTGGTAGAGGACAGCGGGATGGCTGCGCCGGGCGCTGCCGCGCTTCCTCCTGACCTTCGACTTTGACGAGACTATCGTGGACGAAAACAGCGACGAGTCTGTCGTGCGCGGGCCGCGGCGGGCCAGCGGCTGCCTGAGAGCCTGCGTGCCACCTAGCGCGAGGGCTTCTACAACGAGTACATGCAGCGCGTCTTCCAGTACCTGGGCGAGTAGGGCGTGCGGCCGCGGGACCTGCGCGCCATCTACGAGGCCATCCCCCTGTCGCCCGGCATGGGCGAGCTGCTGCAGTTTGTGGCCAAGCAGGGCGCCTGCTTTGAGGTTATTCTCATCTCAGACGCCAACACCTTTGGCGTGGAGAGTGCGCTGCGCGCCGCCGGCCACCACGGCCTGTTCCGGCGCATCTTCAGCAACCCGTCGGGGCGCGACCCTTGGGGGCTGCTGGCGCTGCGGCCCTTCCACGCGCACAGCTGCGCTCGCTACCCCGCCAACATGTGCAAGCACAAGGTGCTCAGCGACTACCTGCGCGAGCGGGCCCACGACGGCGTGCACTTCGAGCGCCTTTTCTACGTGAGCGGCGGCGCCAACGACTTCTGCCCCATGGGGCTGCTGGCAGGCGGCGACGTGGCCTTCCTGCGCCAGCCGCTACCCCATGCACCGCCTTATGCAGGAGGCGCAGAAGGACCGAGTCCCAGCTCCTTCCGCGCCTGGGTGGTGCCCTGGGAAACCTCCACCGAAGTGCGCCTACACCTGCAACAGGTGCTGAGGACGTGGCCTGCAGAGGGCACCCGGGCGGGGGGGGCGGCGGTGGGGGTCGGGAAAGAGAAAGCTAGTTTTATTACTCCCTCTCCCTTTCGTTTTGGTATGGTCCCTCCGGGATTTCTCGGAATCCCAGGGTGGTCCATTTGGGGACTGGAGGAGGGAGTTGGGAGCTGTACCCCATCTGTGCAGTTAACCCAGCTCGGCTGCCTCCGCCAGTTCCACTGCAAGCGAATTCCGGAGTCTGGCCGCACCAGGGTGGCGCGCATAATCTGAGCAGGCAGCAGTGTTTCCAAAAACCTTGTTCCTCCCAGCTGGGAGGACGGGGTTCCCTGTCAGGGTAGAGAAGGAACATGTTCCCGCCGCGTCAGCGGGTAACTGTTGCCTTGGACTGCATGGCCTCCGTCCTCCAGTCTTCTGTCCAGGGGACCCAGGCCCCGAAATGTCCCCCCACCCGCGACCTCCCCCTGCACCGGACTCCCTGCAGAGAGAGGTGGCGCTCCCTGCCGACGGTCCCAGGCCTAGATCTCGCTTTACCTACTGTGACCCTACACTACACTCCTTGCCTCCCTCCCCGCCCCCACTCTGTCAGCATCCCCACAGGAAAAAAAGCTAGAGGGAATAGTCCCCTCCTGTTGGTGGAAAGAGGTAGCACACTGTCCCGGGGCTCGGGTCTGGCCAGCCAGGGACCTCACAGAGCCCGAAGGTGTCTCCTCGCACCCCAGCCTCGTCTATGCAGCAAGAAACCAGGGACTTAACCAAAGTCGCCCCACTGACGGGGCCCTCTGAGTCCCCCTCCTCCCGTATGGAACAGAAAGCCATGATGCTTTAAAGCAGAGCCAGTGGAAACCCAAGGTCCCACCTCCTGTCTTTTGGTGTTTCAGAGCTGTAAAGGAGGTGAAGGGGCAGAGGTGAGCGAGATCTCTCACGCTGCAGTCTGAGGGATGAGGGCGAGGTGATCTCTGTTCTCAGAGAGCCCCACTTAAGTGAGGGAGCTGGTCCCCACTCTTGGAGGAGTGCCCAGCTTGGGGAACCAAGCCTGAATACACAACAAAGCAGGCAGCAGGCAGAAGAGCAGGGTGCAGCCCACCTCCGCAGAGGGGCACAGGGGTCTAGTGTGGAGGCTCCGTGAGCACCGAGGACATGGGAGAGCGGAGGGGCACAGGGGTCTAGTGTGGAGGCGCCGTGAGCACCGAGGACATGGGAGAGCGGAGGGGCACAGGGGTCTAGTGTGGAGGGGGCTCCGTGAGCACCGAGGAGATGGGAGAGCGGAGGGGCACAGGGGTCTAGTGTGGAGGCTCCGTGAGCACCGAGAACATGGGAGATTCTGCTGCTTAGGGCAGGCAGAGGAGGCTCAATTAGCAGGAGCCGTGCAAGTGGGCTGCCTTTCAGTCCCTCGGCCACTAGCCCTGCAGGGCAACCATCAGGAAGTCGTCAGGATTGTATTCAAAGTCGGCACTTGCAGCTGGAGATCCTGTCTTCATGGCGTAAGGGTCCCCTGTGGATAAGGGCACCAAACTCCCTGGCTTCCAGTTCTTTCCTGTCTCCAGCAGGCCTCTGGGTGCCTCCTCTGTCTTTACCAGGACCCCTTCCCACTGCACTGGGGGGAAGGAACAGACACAGCTCACAGCCCAGGAGGCGTGCAGGACTGGTCCAGTCTTGACTGGAGCAGGCTTTGGAGTGGGACTCAAGAGGCTCACTGAAGGCGGTGCCCGGGTCAGCATCCCAGAGATCCCAGGCGTCAGCAGCTGGCCTGCACATAGTTCCCGGGGAGGAATCCAGACCCCTCTGAGCCGATGCCCTCACACCAGCCATCGGAGTAGCGGCGGGTGATGCAGATAATGGTGCCCTCAGAGAAGGAGAGTTCGTCGTCCTTCTGGCGCGTGTATGGGTTCAGTGTCACCACTGCAGGGCGGGAGGAGAGGGGTGCCGTGAGATGTGCCTCCTGCCCCGCCACAGGGATGCTTGTGCCCACGTACTGGACTCTAGGGGGCAATGTGGGGAGTGGGGCAGGAGATGCCTTCTCCAGAGCCCCAGGACTCCTCCCCAGCTGAGCTAATATTCAGTATCAGGCCAGCTGCTTCCCTCCTCTGGGGGTGCGGTGGGGTGGAATGAAAGGCTCCGCAGGTGTGACACAGGCCAGCCCTCCACTCCAAGAAGCGTCAGTGTCTGAGAGCAGGGCCCCAGGGTCTGCCCATGTTTTGTAACCTGCTTTCAGCCCCCTTTCACCCTGGTCCTCCCACAATGTCTCTAGCAGGTGCTGGAGGTGCTCAGTAGGTGCTCTAGTAGGTGCTCAGTAAATACAGTAACATTGAACAGTGTAGACTTGGCCGAGTGAGCCTTGGGCAAGTCACTTAGTTTACCCTCTCAGGCTCAGCTTCATCTGCTAAATGGGAGCGTGAAGATCCTAGGAGGTTAAGTGAAAGCGAGAAGATGGATGAGAAGCTTTGACTCTGGGGTCTGGTATAAAGCAGGGGCTAAATTATGTTACCCACCCACCCCACATAACATTTGCCATTTAAATCGTTTTGAGCATACAGTCCATGGCATTACCTACATTCACGTTGTTGTACAAATATTCTCAGCCTCCTCCTCCAGAACTCACTCATTTTCCCTGTGGGAAATTCTGTATCAGTTTCTCTAAATTTTTGCCAACATCTGTTATTTTTAGCTTTCTTGATTGTAGGCCTTCTAGTGTGTGGAGGGGTGTATGGCGCTGTGGTGTTAACTTGCATTTCATCACGGCTCATGATGATTAACGTCTCTTCATGTGCTTGTTGACCATTTGTATGTCTTATTTGGAGAAGGGTCTTTTCAAGTCCTTTTTCCATTTAAAACATTGGGTTGTTTGCCGAGTCCCGCCAAGCGCTCCTCCTGGCGGTTTTGGTGTCGGTGAGTCCGGCCTGGAGCGGTCTTCCGCGCCGCAGGGGCCCACGCGCCGGGGCCTCCGTAGCGGCCTCTCAGGAGAGGAGACGCTCGGCCCGCGGCGCCCGTGTCCAGAGCGCCGAGATCGTGCTGTGCCGCGCGGACGCGGCGCTGCCGGGGCGGGTTTTGTTCGGCATTGGCTGCGGCGGTCTGCGCGCCTCTCCCGGAAGCGGGCGTCCCGGCCAGAGCGCACCTGGCGCGGGGCGTCCTCGGGGCTCCTCGCCGTCGGCGCCGCGCGAGCCGGCGGGGGTCTAAGGAGCCAGCGCGCGGCGGCTGGGAACGACACGTCCCGTGGGTCCCTGGCACCCCAGCGGCATCCGAGCGCGGAGCGGAGGGCCGCGGACCGCAGGTAAGGGGACAGGGGCTCGGTGGGGTGGGTGGAGGAAGGAACGACGAATTACACCAGAGCTGTTTGCTACAGTCGCGGAGCTACCTAACCTGGCGGCAGCAGGAAGGGCTCGCCTTTGGAGTAAAGGCTTTGAGGACGAGCCCGAGCCTACTCACTCCCGTTTTACAGAACATCTGCAGGTGTAAAGCTCACTCGTGCGCGGTTTTCCTAAGCAGCCAAGTGCCCCTCCCCCGCGATGTCTCTGCAAGCAGAACCTGAGAGGGGCCGGTGCCTTGAGAGACTCGCCCTTGGCCCATGGGAAGCCCAAGGGATTTATCCTGCATGGTGATTTCACGTGCTGGGACACCCCCGCCCCCCCCGCCCCCCCCCCCACCCCGCCAACCCCCACTCTGGCCAGCTGGCCCAGCCTTGGTTACTGCACTTCTCCAGCCCCAGCCGGCCCTTGGCCACCTGCTGGGATGGGAAAGGGAAGCGTGTCAGAATTTCACCTTAGAAACTTGCCAGGGGGCGTGGATTTAAACACATAGTGGTCACTCTGGCAGAAGAGAAGGGAGGAGGGCGCCTTGTTACCCTTTCATTGTGGAATCGGTGGCGCTCCCGCTGAGAGGGACCTCTCCAGTGTTTGGTGTATTGGAACTGAATAATTAGAACTTGTACAATTTTCAAATTATGTGGTACTTGAATTTAAAAGCAAAACCCCTAGAAACTCTAAGTGTTTTATAAATTGAGATCTAAAAATTGAAGGTCTGTTTTGCTTCCACTATGACATTATATTAAGAAATGTGCATTTATTGAGAAGAGAGTCAGAAAAGGGAAGCAAACAGAAAACTCAGACGTACCACTGCAGAGGCCATGGGAGTTAAGTTGTAAATGCTGCTGGCTTTCAGTAGCCTGCAGCCATTCTCTTCCTGTAGTTGATGGGATACAAAGCTCTACTGGGTTGTTCTTTGCACGGGATGGTCTTGTTTCGCAGAAATTCAGCTCAGAGCCATCTCTTGATGTATAAGAATTTCCCAGATTAGGTCCCAGGCAGATCCTGGAGGGCCAGGGGGATTCCTTGCTTCATTATACCCGTCTGTTGGAGTAGAAAACAGCAATGACGTAGTTTTCTTTAAATATGGTTTTTGGTCTATCATCCAGAGCTTAGAGTAGCTATTTCCTTTCTCCCTCAATATGGTTGTGTTCCTGGAATGAATTATAGTCATATGACCTTGTTTTTACAGGCGAGGGTCAGGGGTCAGGGTCAGGGGTCAGGGGTCGGGGGTCGGGGGTCGGGGGTCGGGGTCGGGGCTGGGGTTAGGGGGTAAGGGTTAGGGTTAGAGTTTAGCGTTAGGGTTAGGGTTGGGGGTTAGGGGTTAGGGGTTAGGGTTAGGGTTAGGGTTTAGGGTACGGGTTAGGGTACCGGATAGGGTATGGGTTGGGGTACGGGTTAGGATTAGGGTTAGGGTACGGGTTAGGGTATGCTTTAGGGTTAAGGTATTTATTAAACCTCTCCCACTCTCCAGATGTCACTTAGCACGTAAAGGAATATTATTTGGGGTCCAGCCATGGAGAAGACTTTAGACACTAGGATAAGACAAAGAACACACGCATTATAAATAAATCACATTAGGATTTTGTTTTTAACCTGTACATTAAAACACTAGTGCCTAGGAAATTTAATGCAGGCAGAAGCAGTAAAGGGTAGTTTTATGGGAATAACATCACAGTTTTCTGTGGAATACACAGATTTTGACTGGTTAGAAAGTCAAGGAGGAATGCTTTTGTTCTGAAGATATAAACCCTCTTCTAAATTGAGCTGTTATTGGAAGTTAGAAATTGTTTATTCCTGTTGTATTGCTTTGTGTGTTCATGATTATTCTGCTTGCATCTCCCTTGTTAAACCTTTGATTTGGGGAAGAGTGCCATTCCTGGAAATGAGTTTACAGAATTATTCTCAAAAACGGAAGGAAATGGTTCTCACCTAAATATTAAGAAATAATCTCTATACTGGTGTACTAACAGAATTATGATTCAGGGATAATAATTCTATGAAATGTAATTAAAAACAATATATATTTTTTCTTTTAAATTTCCATTGTTACTTTTTAAAAGTACAATTATAATTGAATGCTTTGTAACAAGTGAAATTTTAAAGGATTAAAGGGAAAGATAGTATTTTACCACTTGCCCTCCTTTCCCACTCCCTGAAACGACCAGCACAATGTGTAGCTTTCTCATTTTATGCAGGTGTTCCTTACATGTGGAACATCATGTTTCTCACTGTAGAAAAACAGATTTAGCTCTCACACATTTTATAGGCTACATAACAGTCCGTAGAACAGAAGTACCAAGTATTTCAGACTTAACTTTTTGAGGGACACTCAGGTTACTTTCTGATTTATTTTGTTGTTCTGCTAAGTTGTTTTAACAACAGAAAAATATTTTTTAAAATATAAAAATCAAAATTAAGTTAGGGGTGAGGATAAGGGTTTAGGGTATGGGTTAGGGTACAGGTTAGGGTTAGGTTTAGGGTATGGGTTAGGGTTAGGGTACGGGTTAGGGTACAGGTTAGGATACGGCTACGGGTTAGGGTTAGGGTATGGGTTAGGGTTAGGGTACGGGTTAGGGTATGGTTTAGGGTTAGGGTATAGTTTAGGGTATGGTTATGGTTTAAGGTTAGGGAACGTGTTAGTGTTAGGCACGGGTTAGGATTAAGGTACGGGTTAATGTTAGGGTCAGGGTTAGGGTTAGGGTAGAGTTTAGGGTGCTGGTTCGGATACGGCTACAGTTTAGGCTTAGGATACGGATTAGGGTATAGGTTAGTGCGAGGGTACGGGTTAGGATTAGGGTACAGGTTATGTTTAAATTTATGGTACGGGTTAGGGTTAGGGTATGGGTTAGGGTACAGGTTAGGGTATGGCTACGTGTTAGGGGTAGGGTATGGGTAAGGGTAGGGGTTAGGGTTAGGGTACAGGTTAGGGTACAGTTTAGGGTATGACTACGGTTTAGGGTTAGGGTATGGGTTAGGGTACGGGTTAGGGTACGGTTTAGGATTAAGGTACGGGTTAGGGTTATGGTACGGGTTAGGGTATTGGTTAGGATTAGGGTACAGGTTACGGTTAGGGTACAGTTTAGGGTATGGGTACGGGTTAGGGTTAGGGTACGTTTTAGGGTACAGGTTAGTGTTAGTGTACAGGTTAGGATTAGGATACAGGTTAGCGTGAGGATTAGAATTAGGGATAGGGAACGGGTACGGTTTAGGGTACAGGTTAGGGTATGGCAAAGGGTTAGGGTTAGGGTACGAGTTAGGGTACGGGTTAGTGTTAGGGACCGGTGGAGGATTAACGTACGGATTAGGGTATGGGTTAGGGTTAGGTTTCGGGAACAGTTCAGGGTATGGCTACAGGTTAGAGTTAGGGTACGGGTTAGGGTACGGGTTAGTATTAGGGCACGGGTTAGGGTTAGGGTACGGGTTAGGGTCAGGGTACGCTTTTGGGGTTAGGGGTAGGGTTAGGGTTAGGGGATGGGGACGGTTTAGGGTACAGGATAGGGTACGACAATGGTTTAGGGTGACTGTACGTGTGAGGGCATGGGTTAGTGTTAGCGTACGGGTTAGGATTAGGGGACGGGTTAGGGTAAGGCTTCGGGTAAGGTTTAGGGTTATGGTTATGGTTAGGGTTAGGGTTAGGGGACGGTTTAGGGGACAGGTTAGGGTACGACAACGGTTTAGGGTGAGCGTACGTGTGAGGGAACGGGTTAGTGTTAGCGTACGGGTTAGGATTAGGGGACGGGTGAGGGTCAGGCTTCGGGGAAGGGTGAGGGTTAGGGTTCGGGCTAGGGTTAGGGTTAGGGGACGGGGACGGTTTAGGGTCCAGGTGAGGGTACGACAATGCTTTAGGGTGAGCGTACGTGAGAGGGCACGGGTTAGCGATAGCGTACGGGTTAGGATTAGGAGACGGCTGAGGGTCAGGCTTCGGGGAAGGGTCAGGGTTAGGGTTCGGGCTAGGGTTAGGGTTAGGGGACGGGGACGGTTTAGGGTCCAGTTGAGGGTACGACAACGCTTTAGGGGGAGCGTACGTGTGAGGGCACGGGTTAGTGTTAGGGTACGGGTAAGGATTAGGGGACAGGTGAGGGTAAGGCTTCGGGGAAGGGTGAGGGTTAGGGTTCGGGCTAGGGTTAAGGTTAGGGGACGGGGACGGTTTAGGGTCCAGGTGAGCGTACGACAACGCTTTAGGGGGAGCGTACGTGTGAGGGCGCGACTTAGCGTTGGCGTACGTGTTAGGATTAGGGGACGGGTGAGGGTCAGGCTTTGCGGAAGGCTTAGGGTTAGGGTTCGGGCTAGGGTTAGGGTTAGGGGACGGGGACGGTTTAGGGTCCAAGTGAGGGTACGACAACGCTTTAGGGGGAGCGTACGTGTGAGGGCGCGGGATAGCGTTAGCGTACGGGGTAGGATTACTGGGACGGGTGAGGGTCAGGCTTCGGGAAAGGGTTAGGGTTAGGGTTCGGGCTAGGGTTAGGGTTAGGGGACGGGGACGGTTTAGGGTCCAGGTGCGAGTACGACAACGCTTTAGGGGGAGCGTACGTGTGAGGGCGTGGGTTAGCGTTAGCGTACGGGTTAGGATTAGGGGACGGGTGAGGGTCAGGCTTCGGGGAAGGGTTAGGGTTAGGGTTCGGGCTAGGGTTAGGGTTAGGGGACGGGGACGGTTTAGGGTCCAGATGCGGGTACGACAACGCTTTAGGGGGAGCGTACGTGTAAGGGCGCGGGTTAGCGTTAGCGTACGGGTTAGGATTAGGGGACGGGTGTGGGTCACGCTTCGGGGAAGGTTTAGGGTTAGGGTTCGGGCTAGGGTTAGGGTTAGGGGACAGGGACGGTTTAGGGTCCAGGTGAGGGTACGACAACGCTTTATGGGGAGCGTACGTGTGAGGACGCGTGTTAGCGTTAGTGAATGGGTTAGGATTAGGGGACGGGTGAGGGTAGAATTCGGGGAAGGGTTAGGGTTAGGGTTCGGGCTAGGGTTAGGGTTAGGGGACGGGGACGGTTTAGGGTCCAAGTGAGGGTACGACAACGCTTTAGGGGGAGCGTACGTGTGAGGGCGCGGGTTAGCGTTACCGTACGGGTTAGGATTAGGGGACGGGTGAGGGTCAGGCTTCAGGGAAAGGTTAGGGTTAGGGTTCGGGCTAGTGTTAGGGTTAGGGGACGGGGACGCTTTAGGGTCCAGGTGAGGGTACGACAGCGCTTTAGGGGGAGCGTACGTGTGAGGGCGTGGGTTAGCGTTAGCGTACGGTTTAGCTTTAGGGGACGGGTGAGGGTCAGGCTTCGGGGAAGAGTTACGGTTAGGGTTCGGGCTAGGGTTAGGGTTAGGGGACGGGGACGGTTTAGGGTCCAGGTGAGGGTACGACAACGCTTTAGGGGGAGCGTACGTGTGAGGGCGTGGGTTAGCGTTAGCGTACGGGTTAGGATTAGGGGACGGGTGAGGGTCAGGCTTCGGGGAAGGCTTAGGGTTATGGTTCGGACTAGGGTTAGGGTTAGGGTTAGGGGACGGGGACGGTTTAGGGTCGAGGTGAGGGTACGACAACGCTTTAGGGGGAGCGTACGTGTGAGGGCGCGGGTTAGCGTTAGCGTACGGGTTAGGATTAGGGGACGGGTGAGGGTCAGGCTTCGGGGAAGGGTTAGGGTTAGGGTTCGGGCTAGGGTTAGGGTTAGGGGACGGGGAAGGTTTAGGGTCCAGGAGAGGGTACGACAATGCTTTAGGGGGAGCATACGTGTGAGGGTGTGGGTTAGCGATAGCGTACGGGTTAGGATTAGGAGACGGGTGAGGGTCAGGCTTCGGGGAAGGGTTAGGCTTAAGGTTCGGGCTAGGGTTAGGTTTAGGGGACGGGGACGGTTTAGGGTCCAGGTGAGGGTACGACAACGCTTTAGGGGGAGCGTTCGTGTGAGGGCGTGTGTTAGCGTTAGCGTACGGGTTAGGATTAGGGGACGGGTGAGGGTCAGGCTTCGGGGAAGGATTAGGGTTAGGTTTCGGGCTAGGGTTAGGGTTAGGGGACGGGGACGGTTTAGGGTCCAGGTGAGGGTACAACAACGCTTTAGGGGGAGCGTACGTGTGAGGGCGCGGGTTAGCGTTAGCGTACGGGTTAGGATTAGGGGACGGGTGAGGGTCAGGCTTCGGGGAAGTGTTAGGGTTAGGGTTCGGGCTAGGGTTAGGGTTAGTGGACGGGGACGCTTTAGGGTCCAGGTGAGGGTACGACAACGCTTTAGGGGGAGCGTACGTGTGAGGGCGCGGGTTAGCGTTAGCGTACGGGTTAGGATTAGGGGACGGGTGAGGGTCAGGCTTCGGGGAAGGCTTAGGGTTATGGTTCGGGCTAGGGTTAGGGTCAGGGTTAGGGGACGGGGATGGTTTAGGGTCCAGGTGAGGGTACGACAACGCTTTAGGGGGAGCGTACGTGTGAGGGGGCGGGTTAGCGTTAGCGTACGGGGTAGGATTAGGGGACGGGTGAGGGTCAGGCTTCGGGGAAGGGTTAGGGTTAGGGTTCGGGGTAGGGTTAGGGTTAGGGGACGGGGACGGTTTAGGGTCCAGGTGAGGGTACGACAACGCTTTAGGGGGAGCGTACGTGTGAGGGCGCAGGTTAGCGTTAGCGTACTGGTTAGGATTAGGGCACGGGTGAGGGTCAGGCTTCGGGGAAGGGTTAGGGTTAGGGTTCAGGCTAGGGTTAGGGTTAGGGGACGGGGACGGTTTAGGGTGCAGGTGAGGGTACGACAACGCTTTAGGGGGAGCGTACGTGTGAGGGTGTGGGTTAGCGTTAGCGTACGGGTTAGGATTAGGGGACGGGTGAGGGTCAGGATTCGGGGAAGGCTTAGGGTTAGGGTTCGGGCTAGGGTTAGCGTTAGGGGACGGGGACGGTTTAGGGTCCAGGTGAGCGTACGACAACGCTTTAGGGGGAGCGTACGTGTGAGGGCGAGGGTTAGCGTTAGCGTACAGATTAGGATTAGGGGACGGGTGAGGGTCAGGCTTCGGGGAAGGGTTAGGGTTAGGGTACGGGCTAGGGTTAGGGTTAGGGGACAGGGACGCTTTAGGGTCCAGGTGAGGGTACGACAACGCTTTAGGGGGAGCGTACGTGTGAGGGCGCAGGTTAGCGTTAGCGTACGGGTTAGGATTAGGGGACGGGTGAGGGTCAGGCTTCGGGGAAGGGTTAGGGTTAGGGTTCGGGCTAGGGTTAGGGTTAGTGGACTGGGACACTTTAGGGTCCAGGTGAGGGTACGACAACGCTTTAGGGGGAGCGTACGTGTGAGGGCGCGGGTTAGCGTTAGCGTACGGGTTAGGATTAGGGGACGGGTGAGGGTCAGGCTTCGGGGCAGGCTTAGGGTTATGGTTCGGGCTAGGGTTAGGGTTAGGGTTAGGGGACGGGGACGGTTTAGGGTCCAGGAGAGGGTACGACAATGCTTTAGGGGGAGCGTATGTGTGAGGGTGCGGGTTAGCGATAGCGTACGGGTTAGGATTAGGGTACGGGTGAGGGTCAGGCTTCGGGGAAGGGTTAGGGTTAGGGTTCGGGCTAGGGTTAGGGTTAGGGCACGGGGACGGTTTAGGGTCCAGGTGAGGGTACGACAACGCTTTAGGGGGAGCGTTCGTGTGAGGGCGTGGGTTAGCGTTAGCGTACGGGTTAGGATTAGGGGACGGGTGAGAGTCAGGCTTCGGGGAAGGGTTAGGGTTAGGTTTCGGGCTAGGGTTAGGGTTAGGGGACGGGGACGGTTTAGGCTCCAGGTGAGGGTACGACAACGCTTTAGGGGGAGCGTACGTGTGAGGGCGCGGGTTAGCGTTAGCGTACGGGTTAGGATTAGGGGACGGGTGAGGGTCAGGCTTCGGGGAAGGGTTAGGGTTAGGGTTCGGGCTAGGGTTAGGGTTAGGGGACGGGGAAGGTTTAGGGTCCAGGTGAGGGTACGACAATGCTGTAGGGGGAGCGTACGTGTGAGGGCGCGGGTTAGCGTTAGGGTACGGGTTAGGATTAGGGGACGGTTGAGGGTCAGGCTTCGGGGAAGGGTTAGGGTTAGGGTTCGGGCTAGGGTTAGGTTTAGGGGACGGGGACGGTTTAGGGTCCAGGTGAGGGTACGACAACGCTTTAGGGGGAGCGTACGTGTGAGGGCGCGGGTTAGAGTTAGCGTACGGGTTAGGATTAGGGTACGGGTGAGGGTCAGGCTTCGGGGAAGGGTCAGGGTTAGGGTTCGGGCTAGGGTTAGCGTTAGGGGACGGGGACGGTTTAGGGTCCAGGTGAGGGTATGACAACGCTTTAGGGGGTGCGTTCGTGTGAGGGCGTGGGTTAGTGTTAGCGTACGGGTTAGGATTAGGGCGACGGGTGAGGGTCAGGCTTCGGGGAAGTGTTAGGGTTAGGTTTCGGGCTAGGGTTAGGGTTAGGGGACGGGGACGGTTTAGGGTCCTGGTGAGGGTACGAAAACGCTTTAGGGGGAGCGTACGTGTGAGGGCGCGGGTTTGCGTTAGCGTACGGGTTAGGATTAGGAGATGGGTGAGGGTCAGAATTCCGGGAAGGGTTAGGGTTAGGGTTCGGGCTAGGGTTAGGGTTAGGGGACGGGGACTGTTTAGGGTCCAGGTGAGGGTACGACAACGCTTTAGGGGGAGCGTACGTGTGAGGGCGCGGGTTAGCGGTAGAGTACGGGTTAGGATTAGGGGATGGGTGAGTGTCAGGCTTCGGGGAAAGGTTAGGGTTAGGGCTCGGGCTAGGTTTAGGGTTAGGGGACCGGGACAGTTTAGGGTCCAGGTGAGGGTATGACAACGCTTTAGGGGGAGCGTACGTGTGAGGGCGCGGGTTAGCGTTAGCGTACGGGGTAGGATTAGGGGACGGGTGAGGGTCAGGCTTCGGGGAAGGGTTAGGGTTAGGGTTCGGGCTAGGGTTAGGGTTAGGGCACGGGGACGGTTTAGGGTCCAGGTGAGGGTACGACAACGCTTTAGCGGGAGCGTACGTGTGAGGGCGTGGGTTAGCGTTAGCGTACGGGTTAGGATTAGGGGATGGGTGAGGGTCAGGCTTCGGGGAAAGGTTAGGGTTAGGGTTCGGGCTAGGTTTAGGGTTAGGGGACCGGGACGGTTTAGGGTCCAGGTGAGGGTACGACAATGCTTAATGGGGAGCGTACGTGTGAGGGAGCGGGTTAGCTTTAGCGTACGGGTTAGGATTAGGGGACGGGTGAGGGTCAGGCTTCGGGGAAGGGTTAGGGTTAGGTTTCGGGCTAGGGTTAGGGTTAGGGGAAGGGGACGGTTTAGGGTCCAGGTGAGGGTATGACAACGCATTAGGGGGAGCTTACGTGTGAGGGCGTGGGTTAGCGTTAGCGTACGGGTTAGGATTACGGGACGGGTGAGGGTCAGGCTTCGGGGAAGTGTTAGGGTTAGGGTTCGGGCTAGGGTTAGGGTTAGGGGACGGGGACGCTTTAGGGTCCAGGTGAGGGTACGACAACGCTTTAGGGGGAGCGTACGTGTGAGGGCGCGGGTTAGCGTTAGCGTACGGGTTAGGATTAGGGGACGGGTGAGGGTCAGGCTTCGGGGAAGCGTTAGGATTAGGGTTCGGGCTAGGGTTAGGGTTAGGGGACGGGGACGGTTTAGGGTCCAGGTGAGGGTACGACAACGCTTTAGGGGGAGCGTACGTGTGAGGGCGCGGGTTAGCGTTAGAGTACGGGGTAGGATTAGGGGACGGGTGAGGGTCAGGCTTCGGGGAAGGGTTAGGGTTAGGGTTCGGGCTAGGGTTAGGGTTAGGGGACGGGGACGGTTTAGGGTCCAGGAGAGGGTACGACAGTGCTTTAGGGGGAGCGTACGTGTGAGGGTGCGGGTTAGCGTTAGCGTACGGGTTAGGATTAGGGGACGGGTGAGGGTCAGGCTTCGGGGAAGGGTTAGGGTTAGGGTTCGGGCTAGGGTTAGGGTTAGGGGACGGGGACGGTTTAGGGTCCAGGTGAGGGTACGACAACGCTTTACGGGGAGCGTACGTGTGAGGGCGCGGGTTAGCGTTAGTGTACGGGTTAGGATTAGCGGACGGGTGAGGGTCAGGAATTCGGGGAAGGGTTAGGGTTAGGGTTCGGGCTAGGGTTAGGGGTAGGGGACGGGGACGGTTTAGGGTCCAGGTGAGGGTACGACAATGCTTTAGGGGGAGCGTACGTGTGAGGGCGCGGGTTAGGGTTAGCGTACGGGTTACGATTAGGGGACGGGTGAGGGTCAGGCTTCGCGGAAGGTTAGGGTTAGGGTTCGGGCTAGGGTTAGGGTTAGGGGATGGGGATGGTTTAGGGTCCAGGTGAGGGTACGACAACGCTTTAGGGGGAGCGTACGTGTGAGGGCGCGGGTTAGCGTTAGCGTACGGGTTAGGATTAGGGGAAGGGTGAGGGTCAGGCTTCGGGGAAGGCTTAGGGTTAGGGTTCGGGCTAGGGTTAGGCTTAGGGTACGGGGACGGTTTAGGGTCCAGGTGAGGGTACGACAACGCTTTAGGGGGAGCGTACGTGTGAGGGCGCGGGTTAGCGTTAGCGTACGGGTTAGGATTAGGGGACGGCTGAGGGTCAGGCTTCTGGGAAGGGTAAGGGTTAGGGTTCGCGCTAGGGTTAGGGTTAGGGGACGGGGACGGTTTAGGGTCCAGGTGAGGGTACGACAACGCTTTAGGGGGAGCATACGTGTGAGGGCACGGGTTAGCGTTAGCGTACGGGTTAGGATTAGGGGACGGGTGAGGGTCAGGCTTCGGGGAAGGGTTAGGGTTAGGGTTCGGGCTAGGGTTAGGGTTAGGGGACAGGGGACCGGTTTAGGGTCCAGGTGAGGGTACGACAACGCTTTAGGGGGAGCGTACATGTGAGGGCGCGGGTTAGCGTTAGCGTACGGGTTAGGATTAGGGGACGGGTGAGGGTTAGGCTTCGGGGAAGGTTTAGGGTTAGGGTTCGGGCTAGGGTTAGGGTTAGGGTTACGGGGACGGTTTAGGGTCCAGGTGAGGGTACGACAACGCTTTAGGGGGAGCGTACGTGTGAGGTCGTGGGTTAGCGTTAGCGTACGGGTTAGGATTAGGGGACGGGTGAGGGTCAGGCTTCGGGGAAGTGTTAGGGTTAGGGTTCGGGCTAGGGTTAGGGTTACGGGACGGGGACGGATTAGGGTCCAGGTGAGGGTACGACAACGCCTTAGGTGGAGCGTACGTGTGAGGGCGCGGGTTAGCGATAGCGTACGGGTTAGGATTAGGGGACGGGTGAGGCTCAGGCTTCGGGGAAGGGTTAGGGTTAGGGTTCGGGCTAGGGTTAGGGTTAGGGGACGGGGACGGTTTAGGGTCCAGGTGAGGGTACGACAACGCTTTAGGGGGAGCGTACGTGTGAGGGCGCGGGTTAGCGTTAGCGTACGGGTTAGGATTAGGGGACGGGTGAGGGTCAGGCTTCGGGGAAGGGTTAGGGTTAGGGTTCGGGCTAGGGTTAGGGTTAGGGGACGGGGACGGTTTAGGGTCCAGGTGAGGGTACGACAACGCTTTAGGGGGAGCGTACGTGTGAGGGCGTGGGTTATCGTTAGCGTACGGGTTAGGATTAGGGGACGGGTGAGGGTCAGGCTTCGGGGAAGGGTTAGGGTTAGGGTTCGGGCTAGGGTTAGGGTTAGGGGACGGGGACGGTTTAGGGCTCCAGGTGAGGGTACGACAACGCTTTAGGGGGAGCGTACGTGTGAGGGCGCGGGTTAGTGTTAGCGTACAGGGTTAGGATTAGGGGACGGGTGAGGGTCAGGCTTCGGGGAAGGGTTAGGGTTAGGGTTCGGGCTAGGGTTAGGGTTAGGGGACGGGGACGGTTTAGGGTCCAGGTGAGGGTACGACAACGCTTTATGGGGAGCGTACGTGTGAGGGCGTGGGTTAGCGTTAGCGTACGGGTTAGGATTAGGGGACGGGTGAGGGTCAGGCTTCGGGGAAGGGTTAGGGTTAGGGTTCGGGCTAGGGTTAGGGTTAGGGGACGGGGACGGTTTAGGGTCCAGGTGAGGGTACGACAACGCCTTAGGGGGAGCGTACGTGTGAGGGCGCGGGTTAGTGTTAGCGTACGGTTTAGGATTAGGGGACGGGTGAGGGTCAGGCTTCGGGGAAGGGTTAGGGTTAGGGTTCGGGCTAGGGTTAGGGTTAGGGGACGGGGACGGTTTAGGGTCCAGGTGAGGGTACCGACAACGCTTTAGGGGGAGCGTACGTGTGAGGGCGCGGGTTAGCGTTAGCGTACGGGTTAGGATTAGGGGACGGGTGAGGGTCAGGCTTCGGGGAAGGGTTAGGGTTAGGGTTCGGGCTAGGGTTAGGGTTAGGGGACGGGGACGGTTTAGGGTCCAGGTGAGGGTACGACAACGCTTTAGGGGGAGCGTACGTGTGAGGGCGCGGGTTAGCGTTAGCGTACGGGTTAGGATTAGGGGACGGGTGAGGGTCAGGTTTCGGGGAAGTGTTAGGGTTAGGGTTCGGGCTAGGGTTAGGGTTAGGTGACTGGGACGGTTTAGGGTCCAGGTGAGGGTACGACAACGCTTTAGGGAGAGCGTACCTGTGAGGGCGCGGGTTAGCGTTAGCGTACGGGTTAGGATTAGGGGACGGGTGAGGGTCAGGCTTCGGGGAAGGGTTAGGGTTAGGTTTCGGGCTAGGGTTAGGGTTAGGGGACGGGGACGGTTTAGGGTCCAGGTGAGGGTACGACAACGCTTTAGGGGGAGCGTACGTGTGAGGGCGCGGGTTAGCGTTAGCGTACGGGTGAGGATTAGGGGACGGGTGAAGGTCAGGCTTCGGGGAATGGTTAAGGTTAGGGTTCGGGCTAGGGTTTGGGTTAGGGGACGGGGACGGTTTAGGGTCCAGGTGAGGGTACGACAACGCTTTAGGGGAAGCGAACGTGTGAGGGCGCGGGTTAGCGTTAGTGTACGGGTTAGGATTAGGGGACGGGTGAGGGTTAGGCTTCGGGGAAGGTAAGGGTTAGGGTTCGGGTTAGGGTTAGGGTTAGGGGACGGGGCCGGTTTAGGGTCCAGGTGAGGGTACGACAACGCTTTAGGGGGAGCGTACGTGTGAGGGCATGGGTTAGCCTTAGCGTACGGGATAGGATTAGGGGACGGGTGAGGGTCAGGCTTCGGGGAAGGATTAGGGTTAGGGTTCGGGCTAGGGTTAGGGTTAGGGGACGGGGACAGATTAGGGTCTAGGTGAGGGTACGGCAACGCTTTAGGGGGAGCGTGCGTGTGAGGGCGCGGGTTAGTGTTAGCGTACGGGTTAGGATTAGGGGACGGATGAGGGTCAGGCTTCGGGGAAGGGTTAGGGTTAGGGTTCGGGCTAGGGTTAGGGTTAGGGGACGGGGACGGTTGAGGGTCCAGGTGAGGGTACGGCAACGCTTTAGTGGGAGCGTGCGTGTGAGGGCGCGGGTTAGTGTTAGCGTACGGGTTAGGAATAGGGGACGGCTGAGGGTCAGGCTTCGGGGAAGGGTTAGGGTTAGGGTTCGGGCTAGGGTTATGGTTAGGGGACGGGGACGGTTTAGGGTCCAGGTGAGGGTACGGCAACGCTTTAGGGGGAGCGTGCGTGTGAGGGTGCGGGTTAGTGTTAGCATACGGGTTAGGATTAGGGGACGGGTGAGGGTCAGGCTTCGAGGAAGTGTTAGGGTTAGGGTTTGGGCTAGGGTTAGGGTTAGGGGACGGGGACGGTTTAGGGTCCAGGTGAGGGTACGGCAACGCTTTAGGGGGAGCCTGCGTGTGAGGGCGCGGGTTAGTGTTAGCGTATGGGTTAGGATTAGGGGACGGGTGAGGGTCAGGCTTCGGGGAACGGGTTAGGGTTAGGGTCCGGGCTAGGGTTAGGGTTAGGGGACGGGGACGGTTTAGGGTCCAGGTGAGGGTACGGCAACGCTTTAGGGGGAGCGTGCGTGTGAGGGCGCGGGTTAGTGTTAGTGTACGGGTTAGGATTAGGGGACGGGTGAGGGTCAGGCTTCGGGGAAGGGTTAGGGTTAGGGTTCGGGCTAGGGTTAGGGTTAGGGGACGGGGACGGTTTAGGGTCCAGGTGAGGGTACGACAACGCTTTAGGGGGAGCGTGCGTGTGAGGGCGCGGGTTAGCGTTAGCGTACGGGTTAGGATTAGGGGACGGGTGAGGGTCAGGCTTCGGGGAAGGGTTAGGGTTAGTGTTCGGGCTAGGGTTAGGGTTAGGGGACGGGGACGGTTTAGGGTCCAGGTGAGGGTACGGCAACGCTTTAGGGGGAGCGTGCGTGTGAGGGCGCGGGTTAGTGCTGGCGTACGGGTTAGGATTAGGGGACGGGTGAGGGTCAGGCTTCGGGGAAGGGTTAGGGTTAGGGTTCGGGCTAGGGTTACGGTTAGGGGACGGGGACGGTTTAGGGTCCAGGTGAGGGTATGGCAACGCTTTAGGGGGAGCGTGCTTGTGAGGGCGCGGGTTAGTGTTAGCGTACGGGTTAGGATTAGGGGACGGGTGAGGGTCAGGCTTCGGGGAAGTGTTAGGGTTAGGTTTCGGGCTAGGGTTAGGGTTAGGGGACGGGGACGGTTTAGGGTCCAGGTGAGGGTACGGCAACGTTTTAGAGGGAGCGTGCGTGTGAGGGCGCGGGTTAGTGTTAGTGTACGGTTTAGGATTAGGGGACGGGTGAGGGTCAGGCTTCGGGGAAGGTTTAGTGTTAGGGTTCGGGCTAGGGTTAGGGTTAGGGGACGGGGACGGTTTAGGGTCCAGGTGAGGGTACGGCAACGCTTTAGGGGGAGCGTGCGTGTGAGGGCGCGGGTTAGTGTTAGCGTACGGTTTAGGATTAGGGCACGGGTGAGGGTCAGGCTTCGGGGAAGGGTTAGTGTTATGGTTCGGGCTAGGGTTAGGGTTAGGGGACGGGGACGGTTTAGGGTCCAGGTGAGGGTACGGCAACGCTTTAGGGGGAGCGTGCGTGTGAGGGCGCGGGTTAGTGTTAGCGTACGGGTTAGGATTAGGGCACGGGTGAGGGTCAGGCTTCGGGGAAGGGTTAGGGTTAGGGTTCGGGCTAGGGTTAGGGTTAGGGGACGGGGACGGTTTAGGGTCCAGGTGAGGATACGGCAACGCTTTAGGGGGAGCGTAGCGTGTGAGGGCGTGGGTTAGTGTTAGCGTACGGGTTAGGATTAGGGGACTGGGTGAGGTTCAGGCTTCGGGGAAGGGTTAGGGTTAGGGTTCGGGCTAGGGTTAGGGTTAGGGGACGGGGACGGTTTAGGGTCCAGGTGAGGGTATGGCAACGCTTTAGGGGGAGCGTGCGTGTGAGGGCGCGGGTTAGTGTTAGCGTACGGGTTAGGATTAGGGGACGGGTGAGGGTCAGGCTTCGGGGAAGGGTTAGGGTTAGGGTTCGGGCTAGGGTTAGGGTTAGGGGACGGGGACGGTTTAGGGTGCAGGTGAGGGTACGGCAACGCTTTAGGGGGAGCGTAGCGTGCGTGTGAGGGCGCGGGTAAGTGTTAGCGTACGGGTTAGGATTAGGGGACGGGTGAGGGTCAGGCTTCGGGGAAGGGTTAGGGTTAGGGTTCGGGCTAGGGTTAGGGTTAGGGGACCGGGACGGTTTAGGGTCCAGGTGAGGGTACGGCAACGCTTTAGGGGGAGCGTGCGTGTGAGGGCGCGGGTTAGTGTTAGCGTATGGGTTAGGATTAGGGGACGGGTGAGGGTCAGGCTTCGGGGAAGGGTTAGGGTTAGGGTTCGGGCTAGGGTTAGGGTTAGGGGACGGGGACGGTTTAGGGTCCAGGTGAGGGTACGGCAACGCTTTAGGGGGAGCGTGCGTGTGAGGGCGCGGGTTAGTGTTAGCGTACAGGTTAGGATTAGGGGACGGGTGAGGGTCAGGCTTCGGGGAAGGGTTAGGGTTAGGGTTCGGGCTAGGGTTAGGGTTAGGGACGGGGACGGTTTAGGGTCCAGGTGAGGGTACGGCAACGCTTTAGGGGGAGCGTGCGTGTGAGGGCGCGGGTTAGTGTTAGCGTACGGGTTAGGATTAGGGCACGGGTGAGGGTCAGGCTTCGGGGAAGGGTTAGGGTTAGGGTTCGGGCTAGGGTTAGGGTTAGGGGACGGGGACGGTTTAGGGTCCAGGTGAGGGTACGGCAACGCTTTAGGGGGAGCGTGCGTGTGAGGGCGCGGGTTAGCGTTAGCGTACGGGTTAGGATAGGGGACGGGTGAGGGTCAGGCTTCCGGGAAGGGTTAGGGTTAGGGTTCGGGCTAGGGTTAGGGTTAGGGGACGGGGACGGTTTAGGGTCCAGGTGAGGGTACGGGAACGCTTTAGGGGGAGCGTGCGTGTGAGGGCGTGGGTTAGTGTTAGCGTACGGGTTAGGATTAGGGGACGGGTGAGGGTCAGGCTTCGGGGAAGGGTTAGGGTTAGGGTTCGGGCTAGGGTTTAGGGTTAGGGACGGGGACGGTTTAGGGTCAAGGTGAGGGTACGGCAACGCTTTAGCGGGAGCGTGTGTGTGAGGGCGCGGTTTAGTGTTAGCGTACAGGTTAGGATTAGGGCACGGGTGAGGGTCAGGCTTCGGGGAAGGGTTAGGGTTAGGGTTCGGGCTAGGGTTAGGGCTAGGGGACGGGGACGGTTTAGGGTCCAGGTGAGGGCACGGCAACGCTTTAGGGGGAGCGTGCGTGTGAGGGCGCGGGTTAGTGTTAGCGTACGGGTTAGGATAGGGGACGGGTGAGGGTCAGGCTTCGGGGAAGGGTTAGGGTTAGGGTTCGGGCTAGGGTTAGGGTTAGGGGACGGGGACGGTTTAGGGTCCAGGTGAGGGTACGACAACGCTTTAGGGGGAGCGTGCGTGTGAGGGCGCGGGTTAGTGTTAGCGTACGTGTTAGGATTAGGGGACGGGTGAGGGTCAGGCTTCGGGGAAGGGTTAGGGTTAGGGTTCGGGCTAGGGTTAGGGTTAGGGACGGGGACGGTTTAGGGTCCAGGTGAGGGTACGGCAACGCTTTAGGGGGAGCGTGCGTGTGAGGGCGCGGGTTAGTGTTAGCGTACGGGTTAGGATTAGGGGACGGGTGAGGGTCAGGCTTCGGGGAAGGGTTAGGGTTAGGGTTCGGGCTAGGGTTAGTGTTAGGGGAGGGGGACGGTTTAGGGTCCAGGTGAGGGTACGGCAACGCTTTAGGGGGAGCATGCGTGTGAGGGCGCGGGTTAGCGTTAGCGTACGGGTTAGGATTAGGGGACGGGTGAGGGTCAGGCTTCGGGGAAGTGTTAGGGTTAGGGTTCGGGCTAGGGTTAGGGTTAGGGGACGGGGATGGTTTAGGGTCCAGGTGAGGGTACGGCAACGCTTTACGGGGATCGTGCGTGTGAGGGCGCGGGTTAGTGTTAGCGTACGGGTTAGGATCGTGGACGGGTGAGGATCAGACTTCCGGAAGGGTTAGGGTTAGGGTTCGGGCTAGGGTTAGGGTTAGGGGACGGGGACGGTTTAGGGTCCAGGTGAGGGTACGGCAACGCTTTAGGGGGAGCGTGCGTGTGAGGGCGCGGGTTAGTGTTACCGTACGGGTTAGGATAGGGGACGGGTGAGGGTCAGGCTTCCGGGAAGGGTTAGGGTTAGGGTTCGGGCTAGGGTTAGGGTTAGGGGACGGGGACGGTTTAGGGTCCAGGTGAGGGTACGGCAACGCTTTAGGGGGAGCGTGTGTGTGAGGATGCGGGATAGCGTTAGCGTACGGGTTAGGATTAGGGGACGGGTGAGGGTCAGGCTTCGGGCAAGAGTCAGGGTTAGGGTTGGGCTAGGGTTAGGGTTAGGGGACGGGGACGGTTTAGGGTCCAGGTGAGGGTACGGCAACGCTTTAGGGGGAGCGTGCGTGTGAGGGCGCGGGTTAGTGTTAGCGTACGGGTTAGGATTAGGGGACGGGTGAGGGTCAGGCTTCGGCGAAGGGTTAGGGTTAGGGTTCGGGCTAGGGTTAGGGTTAGGGGACGGGGACGGTTTAGGGTCCAGGTGAGGGTATGGCAACGCTTTAGGGGGAGCGTGCGTGTGAGGGCGCGGGTTAGCGTTAGCGTACGGGTTAGGATTAGGGGACGGGTGAGGGTCAGGCTTCGGGGAAGTGTTAGGGTTAGGTTTCGGGCTAGGGTTAGGGTTAGGGGACGGGGACGGTTTAGGGTCCAGGTGAGGGTACGGCAACGTTTTAGAGGGAGCGTGCGTGTGAGGGTGCGGGTTAGTGTTAGTGTACGGTTTAGGATTAGGGGACGGGTGAGGGTCAGGCTTCGGGAAGGTTTAGTGTTAGGGTTCGGGCTAGGGTTAGGGTTAGGGGACGGGGACGGTTTAGGGTCCAGGTGAGGGTACGGCAACGCTTTAGGGGGAGCGGTAGTGTGAGGGCGCGGGTTAGTGTTAGCGTTACGGGTTAGGATTAGGGGCACGGGTGAGGGTCAGGCTTCGGGGAAGGGTAGTGTTAGGGTTCGGGCTAGGGTTAGGGTTAGGGGACGGGGACGGTTTAGGGTCCAGGTGAGGGTACTGCAACGCTTTAGGGGGAGCGTGCGTGTGAGGGCGCGGGTTAGTGTTAGCGTACGGGTTAGGATTAGGGGACGGGTGAGGGTCAGGCTTCGGGGAAGGGTTAGGGTTAGGGTTCGGGCTAGGGTTAGGGTTAGGGGACGGGGACGGTTTAGGGTCCAGGTGAGGGTACGGCAACGCTTTAGGGGGAGCGTGGTGTGAGGGCGCGGGTTAGTGTTAGCGTACGGGTTAGGATTAGGGGACGGGTGAGGGTCAGGCTTCGGGGAAGGGTTAGGGTTAGGGTTCGGGCTAGGGTTAGGGTTAGGGGACGGGGACGGTTTAGGGTCCAGGTGAGGGTACGGCAACGCTTTAGGGGGAGCGTGCGTGTGAGGGCGCGGTTAGTGTTAGCGTACGGGTTAGGATTAGGGACGGGTGAGGGTCAGGCTTCGGGGAAGGGTTAGGGTTAGGGTTCGGGCTAGGGTTAGGGTTAGGGGACGGGGACGGTTTAGGGTCCAGGTGAGGGTACGGCAACGCTTTAGGGGGAGCGTGCGTGTGAGGGCGCGGGTTAGTGTTAGCGTACGGGTTAGGATTAGGGGACGGGTGAGGGTCAGGCTTCGGGGAAGGGTTAGGGTTAGGGTTCGGGCTAGGGTTAGGGTTAGGGGACGGGGACGGTTTAGGGTCCAGGTGAGGGTACGGCAACGCTTTAGGGGGAGCGTGCGTGTGAGGGCGCGGGTTAGTGTTAGCGTACGGGTTAGGATTAGGGGACGGGTGAGGGTCAGGCTTCGGGGAAGGGTTAGGGTTAGGGTTCGGGCTAGGGTTAGGGTTAGGGGACGGGGACGGTTTAGGGTCCAGGTGAGGGTACGGCAACGCTTTAGGGGGAGCGTGTGTGAGGGCGCGGGTTAGTGTTAGCGTACGGGTTAGGATTAGGGGACGGGTGAGGGTCAGGCTTCGGGGAAGGGTTAGGGTTAGGGTTCGGGCTAGGGTTAGGGTTAGGGGACGGGGACGGTTTAGGGTCCAGGTGAGGGTACGGCAACGCTTTAGGGGGAGCGTGCGTGTGAGGGCGCGGGTTAGTGTTAGCGTACGGGTTAGGATTAGGGGACGGGTGAGGGTCAGGCTTCGGGGAAGGGTTAGGGTTAGGGTTCGGGCTAGGGTTAGGGTTAGGGGACGGGGACGGTTTAGGGTCCAGGTGAGGGTACGGCAACGCTTTAGGGGGAGCGTGCGTGTGAGGGCGCGGGTTAGTGTTAGCGTACGGGTTAGGATTAGGGGACGGGTGAGGGTCAGGCTTCGGGGAAGGGTTAGGGTTAGGGTTCGGGCTAGGGTTAGGGTTAGGGGACGGGGACGGTTTAGGGTCCAGGTGAGGGTACGGCAACGCTTTAGGGGGAGCGTGCGTGTGAGGGCGCGGGTTAGTGTTAGCGTACGGGTTAGGAGGGGACGGGTGAGGGTCAGGCTTCGGGGAAGGGTTAGGGTTAGGGTTCGGGCTAGGGTTAGGGTTAGGGGACGGGGACGGTTTAGGGTCCAGGTGAGGGTACGGCAACGCTTTAGGGGGAGCGTGCGTGTGAGGGCGCGGGTTAGTGTTAGCGTACGGGTTAGGATTAGGGGACGGGTGAGGGTCAGGCTTCGGGGAAGGGTTAGGGTTAGGGTTCGGGCTAGGGTTAGGGTTAGGGGACGGGGACGGTTTAGGGTCCAGGTGAGGGTACGGCAACGCTTTAGGGGGAGCGTGCGTGTGTGAGGCGCGGGTTAGTGTTAGCGTACGGGTTAGGATTAGGGGACGGGTGAGGGTCAGGCTTCGGGGAAGGGTTAGGGTTAGGGTTCGGGCTAGGGTTAGGGTTAGGGGACGGGGACGGTTTAGGGTCCAGGTGAGGGTACGGCAACGCTTTAGGGGGAGCGTGCGTGTGAGGGCGCGGGTTAGTGTTAGCGTACGGGTTAGGATTAGGGGACGGGTGAGGGTCAGGCTTCGGGGAAGGGTTAGGGTTAGGGTTCGGGCTAGGGTTAGGGTTAGGGGACGGGGACGGTTTAGGGTCCAGGTGAGGGTACGGCAACGCTTTAGGGGGAGCGTGCGTGTGAGGCGCGGGTTAGTGTTAGCGTACGGGTTAGGATTAGGGGACGGGTGAGGGTCAGGCTTCGGGGAAGGGTTAGGGTTAGGGTTCGGGCTAGGGTTAGGGTTAGGGGACGGGGACGGTTTAGGGTCCAGGTGAGGGTACGGCAACGCTTTAGGGGGAGCGTGCGTGTGAGGGCGCGGGTTAGTGTTAGCGTACGGGTTAGGATTAGGGGACGGGTGAGGGTCAGGCTTCGGGGAAGGGTTAGGGTTAGGGTTCGGGCTAGGGTTAGGGTTAGGGGACGGGGACGGTTTAGGGTCCAGGTGAGGGTACGGCAACGCTTTAGGGGGAGCGTGCGTGTGAGGGCGCGGGTTAGTGTTAGCGTACGGGTTAGGATTAGGGGACGGGTGAGGGTCAGGCTTCGGGGAAGGGTTAGGGTTAGGGTTCGGGCTAGGGTTAGGGTTAGGGGACGGGGACGGTTTAGGGTCCAGGTGAGGGTACGGCAACGCTTTAGGGGGAGCGTGCGTGTGAGGGCGCGGGTTAGTGTTAGCGTACGGGTTAGGATTAGGGACGGGTGAGGGTCAGGCTTCGGGGAAGGGTTAGGGTTAGGGTTCGGGCTAGGGTTAGGGTTAGGGGACGGGGACGGTTTAGGGTCCAGGTGAGGGTACGGCAACGCTTTAGGGGGAGCGTGCGTGTGAGGGCGCGGGTTAGTGTTAGCGTACGGGTTAGGATTAGGGGACGGGTGAGGGTCAGGCTTCGGGGAAGGGTTAGGGTTAGGGTTCGGGCTAGGGTTAGGGTTAGGGGACGGGGACGGTTTAGGGTCCAGGTGAGGGTACGGCAACGCTTTAGGGGAGCGTGCGTGTGAGGGCGCGGGTTAGTGTTAGCGTACGGGTTAGGATTAGGGGACGGGTGAGGGTCAGGCTTCGGGGAAGGGTTAGGGTTAGGGTTCGGGCTAGGGTTAGGGTTAGGGGACGGGACGGTTTAGGGTCCAGGTGAGGGTACGGCAACGCTTTAGGGGGAGCGTGCGTGTGAGGGCGCGGGTTAGTGTTAGCGTACGGGTTAGGATTAGGGGACGGGTGAGGGTCAGGCTTCGGGGAAGGGTTAGGGGTTTTTTTTAGCGGTGAGGCGGGTCGGGTTTAGGGTTAGGGTCGGGCTTACTAAGGTTAGGGTTAGGGGACGGGGACGGTTTAGGGTCCAGGTGAGGGTACGGCAACGCTTTAGGGGGAGCGTGTGTTGGGGCGCGGGTTAGTGTTAGCGTACGGGTTAGGATTAGGGGACGGGTGAGGGTCAGGCTTCGGGGAAGGGTTAGGGTTAGGGTTCGGGCTAGGGTTAGGGTTAGGGGACGGGGACGGTTTAGGGTCCAGGTGAGGGTACGGCAACGCTTTAGGGGGAGCGTGCGTGTGAGGGCGCGGGTTAGTGTTAGCGTACGGGTTAGGATTAGGGGACGGGTGAGGGTCAGGCTTCGGGGAAGGGTTAGGGTTAGGGTTCGGGCTAGGGTTAGGGTTAGGGGACGGGGACGGTTTAGGGTCCAGGTGAGGGTACGGCAACGCTTTAGGGGGAGCGTGCGTGTGAGGGCGCGGGTTAGTGTTAGCGTACGGGTTAGGATTAGGGGACGGGTGAGGGTCAGGGTGGGGGTAGGCTTCGGGGAAGGGTTAGGGTTAGGGTTCGGGCTAGGGTTAGGGTTAGGGGACGGGGACGGTTTAGGGTCCAGGTGAGGGTACGGCAACGCTTTAGGGGGAGCGTGCGTGTGAGGGCGCGGGTTAGTGTTAGCGTACGGGTTAGGATTAGGGGACGGGTGAGGGTCAGGCTTCGGGGAAGGGTTAGGGTTAGGGTTCGGGCTAGGGTTAGGGTTAGGGGACGGGGACGGTTTAGGGTCCAGGTGAGGGTACGGCAACGCTTAGGGGAGCGTGCGTGTGTAGGGCGCGGGTTAGTGTTAGCGTACGGGTTAGGATTAGGGGACGGGTGAGGGTCAGGCTTCGGGGAAGGGTTAGGGTTAGGGTTCGGGCTAGGGTTAGGGTTAGGGGACGGGGACGGTTTAGGGTCCAGGTGAGGGTACGGCAACGCTTTAGGGGGAGCGTGCGTGTGAGGGCGCGGGTTAGTGTTAGCGTACGGGTTAGGATTAGGGGACGGGTGAGGGTCAGGCTTCGGGGAAGGGTTAGGGTTAGGGTTCGGGCTAGGGTTAGGGTTAGGGGACGGGGACGGTTTAGGGTCCAGGTGAGGGTACGGCAACGCTTTAGGGGGAGCGTGCGTGTGAGGGCGCGGGTTAGTGTTAGCGTACGGGTTAGGATTAGGGGACGGGTGAGGGTCAGGCTTCGGGGAAGGGTTAGGGTTAGGGTTCGGGCTAGGGTTAGGGTTAGGGGACGGGGACGGTTTAGGGTCCAGGTGAGGGTACGGCAACGCTTTAGGGGGAGCGTGCGTGTGTGGGCGCGGGTTAGTGTTAGCGTACGGGTTAGGATTAGGGGACGGGTGAGGGTCAGGCTTCGGGGAAGGGTTAGGGTTAGGGTTCGGGCTAGGGTTAGGGTTAGGGGACGGGGACGGTTTAGGGTCCAGGTGAGGGTACGCAACGCTTTAGGGGGAGCGTGCGTGTGAGGGCGCGGGTTAGTGTTAGCGTACGGGTTAGGATTAGGGGACGGGTGAGGGTCAGGCTTCGGGGAAGGGTTAGGGTTAGGGTTCGGGCTAGGGTTAGGGTTAGGGGACGGGGACGGTTTAGGGTCCAGGTGAGGGTACGGCAACGCTTTAGGGGGAGCGTGTGTGTGAGGGCGCGGGTTAGTGTTAGCGTACGGGTTAGGATTAGGGGACGGGTGAGGGTCAGGCTTCGGGGAAGGGTTAGGGTTAGGGTTCGGGCTAGGGTTAGGGTTAGGGGACGGGGACGGTTTAGGGTCCAGGTGAGGGTACGGCAACGCTTTAGGGGGAGCGTGCGTGTGAGGGCGCGGGTTAGTGTTAGCGTACGGGTTAGGATTAGGGGACGGGTGAGGGTCAGGCTTCGGGGAAGGGTTAGGGTTAGGGTTCGGGCTAGGGTTAGGGTTAGGGGACGGGGACGGTTTAGGGTCCAGGTGAGGGTACGGCAACGCTTTAGGGGGAGCGTGCGTGTGAGGGCGCGGGTTAGTGTTAGCGTACGGGTTAGGATTAGGGGACGGGTGAGGGTCAGGCTTCGGGGAAGGGTTAGGGTTAGGGTTCGGGCTAGGGTTAGGGTTAGGGGACGGGGACGGTTTAGGGTCCAGGTGAGGGTACGGCAACGCTTTAGGGGGAGCGTGCGTGTGAGGGCGCGGGTTGGGTTAGTGTTAGTTACGGGTTAGGAGGGGATTAGGGGACGGGTGAGGGTCAGGCTTCGGGGAAGGGTTAGGGTTAGGGTTCGGGCTAGGGTTAGGGTTAGGGGACGGGGACGGTTTAGGGTCCAGGTGAGGGTACGGCAACGCTTTAGGGGGAGCGTGTGTGGGGGCGGGTTAGTGTTAGCGTACGGGTTAGGATTAGGGGACGGGTGAGGGTCAGGCTTCGGGGAAGGGTTAGGGTTAGGGTTCGGGCTAGGGTTAGGGTTAGGGGACGGGGACGGTTTAGGGTCCAGGTGAGGGTACGGCAACGCTTTAGGGGGAGCGTGCGTGTGAGGGCGCGGGTTAGTGTTAGCGTACGGGTTAGGATTAGGGGACGGGTGAGGGTCAGGCTTCGGGGAAGGGTTAGGGTTAGGGTTCGGGCTAGGGTTAGGGTTAGGGGACGGGGACGGTTTAGGGTCCAGGTGAGGGTACGGCAACGCTTTAGGGGGAGGGTACGTGTGAGGGCGCGGGTTAGTGTTAGCGTACGGGTTAGGATTAGGGGACGGGTGAGGGTCAGGCTTCGGGGAAGGGTTAGGGTTAGGGTTCGGGCTAGGGTTAGGGTTAGGGGACGGGGACGGTTTAGGGTCCAGGTGAGGGTACGGCAACGCTTTAGGGGGAGCGTGCGTGTGAGGGCGCGGGTTAGTGTTAGCGTACGGGTTAGGATTAGGGGACGGGTGAGGGTCAGGCTTCGGGGAAGGGTTAGGGTTAGGGTTCGGGCTAGGGTTAGGGTTAGGGGACGGGGACGGTTTAGGGTCCAGGTGAGGGTACGGCAACGCTTTAGGGGGAGCGTGCGTGTGAGGGCGCGGGTTAGTGTTAGCGTACGGGTTAGGATTAGGGGACGGGTGAGGGTCAGGCTTCGGGGAAGGGTTAGGGTTAGGGTTCGGGCTAGGGTTAGGGTTAGGGGACGGGGACGGTTTAGGGTCCAGGTGAGGGTACGGCAACGCTTTAGGGGGAGCGTGCGTGTGAGGGCGCGGGTTAGTGTTAGCGTACGGGTTAGGATTAGGGGACGGGTGAGGGTCAGGCTTCGGGGAAGGGTTAGGGTTAGGGTTCGGGCTAGGGTTAGGGTTAGGGGACGGGGACGGTTTAGGGTCCAGGTGAGGGTACGGCAACGCTTTAGGGGGAGCGTGCGTGTGAGGGCGCGGGTTAGTGTTAGCGTACGGGTTAGGATTAGGGGACGGGTGAGGGTCAGGCTTCGGGGAAGGGTTAGGGTTAGGGTTCGGGCTAGGGTTAGGGTTAGGGGACGGGGACGGTTTAGGGTCCAGGTGAGGGTACGGCAACGCTTTAGGGGGAGCGTGCGTGTGAGGGCGCGGGTTAGTGTTAGCGTACGGGTTAGGATTAGGGGACGGGTGAGGGTCAGGCTTCGGGGAAGGGTTAGGGTTAGGGTTCGGGCTAGGGTTAGGGTTAGGGGACGGGGACGGTTTAGGGTCCAGGTGAGGGTACGGCAACGCTTTAGGGGGAGCGTGCGTGTGAGGGCGCGGGTTAGTGTTAGCGTACGGGTTAGGATTAGGGGACGGGTGAGGGTCAGGCTTCGGGGAAGGGTTAGGGTTAGGGTTCGGGCTAGGGTTAGGGTTAGGGGACGGGGACGGTTTAGGGTCCAGGTGAGGGTACGGCAACGCTTTAGGGGGAGCGTGCGTGTGAGGGCGCGGGTTAGTGTTAGCGTACGGGTTAGGATTAGGGGACGGGTGAGGGTCAGGCTTCGGGGAAGGGTTAGGGTTAGGGTTCGGGCTAGGGTTAGGGTTAGGGGACGGGGACGGTTTAGGGTCCAGGTGAGGGTACGGCAACGCTTTAGGGGGAGCGTGCGTGTGAGGGCGCGGGTTAGTGTTAGCGTACGGGTTAGGATTAGGGGACGGGTGAGGGTCAGGCTTCGGGGAAGGGTTAGGGTTAGGGTTCGGGCTAGGGTTAGGGTTAGGGGGCGGGGACGGTTTAGGGTCCAGGTGAGGGTACGGCAACGCTTTAGGGGGAGCGTATGCGTGTGAGGGCGCGGGTTAGTGTTAGCGTACGGGTTAGGATTAGGGGACGGGTGAGGGTCAGGCTTCGGGGAAGGGTTAGGGTTAGGGTTCGGGCTAGGGTTAGGGTTAGGGGACGGGGACGGTTTAGGGTCCAGGTGAGGGTACGGCAACGCTTTAGGGGGAGCGTGCGTGTGAGGGCGCGGGTTAGTGTTAGCGTACGGGTTAGGATTAGGGGACGGGTGAGGGTCAGGCTTCGGGGAAGGGTTAGGGTTAGGGTTCGGGCTAGGGTTAGGGTTAGGGGACGGGGACGGTTTAGGGTCCAGGTGAGGGTACGGCAACGCTTTAGGGGGAGCGTGCGTGTGAGGGCGCGGGTTAGTGTTAGCGTACGGGTTAGGATTAGGGGACGGGTGAGGGTCAGGCTTCGGGGAAGGGTTAGGGTTAGGGTTAGGGGCTAGGGGTAGGGTTAGGGGACGGGGACGGTTTAGGGTCCAGGTGAGGGTACGGCAACGCTTTAGGGGGAGCGTGCGTGTGAGGGCGCGGGTTAGTGTTAGCGTACGGGTTAGGATTAGGGGACGGGTGAGGGTCAGGCTTCGGGGAAGGGTTAGGGTTAGGGTTCGGGCTAGGGTTAGGGTTAGGGGACGGG